>NC_045613.1:2220447-2497530 GCF_009762305.2 Zalophus californianus | reverse complement strand
CAACTTATATATATATGCCCAAAATAAGGGTAACTAGTATGAAGGGATAAAATATGACTCTAAAAATGAAAAATAAAAAATGTTTTTTTTAAAAAAGGGATCGATAAGATGTTGGTTGAAAAAGGGAAAAAGAAAAATAAAAAAAAAGTTAAAAAATTTAACTTTGAAAAACTAATGAATCATGGTAAAAAAAAAAGCCATGAATTCTATGTGCAGTATTCCCCTAGCGCTGGAGTTCTCCCATTCTCCTTGATTGGTAAACTTGGTCTTGGCTGAATGGCTGTTCGTGCTGATCTTCTCGGGGAGGGGCCTGTTGCCATGGTTCCCAAATGTCTTTGCTGGAGGCGGAATTGCCCCGCCCTTGTCGGTCAAGGCTAAGCAATCTGCTCGGGTTTCCTCTCAGGAGCTTTTGTTCCCTGCAAGCTCTCGGTATAGCTTTGGAGGACCAGAGGGTAAACGGTGTCTCCCAATCTCCACCCGGAGGAGCTGAGAACTCGGGGCCCCACTCCTCAGTTTGCCCCCAGAGAAAAGCAGTCACTCCCATCTCCCCGGTCTCCAGCCACACTCCGTGCTCACCTGGCCTGTGACCGAGTGTTTCTATCTCTGGCACCCGACCCCATGTGGAGTCTCCAAACCCAGTAGATTCCTGCGGTGTGCTCTCGTGCGCAGGAGGAGGAGGACTGCCTCCCAGGGCAGGAAGGGGAGTCTCCCCAGCTCTGCCGCCTGTTGGGTCCCTGCTGGAAGAGCAGTGGCCCGACTGGGCCGAGGATCACAGTTTATGGCAACCCCGGGCTGAGAGCTAGCTCCTCAGCTCCGTCTCTGAAGCTAGCTTCCCCACTCTGATACCTGGGAGCTCTGCCGCACTCAGGCACCCCCAGTCTTTCTGTGATCCCGAGGGTCCTGAGACCACACTGTCCCACAAGGGTTCCAGTCCCCACTTAGCCACTGGAGTAACGTCCCTCAGGTGAGCTGACTTCTAAAAGTTCCGATTTTGTGCTCCGCTGTTCTATCACTTGCCAGAAGTGGCTGACGGAGTCCCCCTCCCCCGCCACCTATCCTCCCGAATATCGCCTCGGATTCACTTCTCCGCACATCCTACCTTCCAGTAAGTGGTCGCTTCTCTGTTCAGAAAGTTGTTGCTACTCTCTTCTTCGATCTCCTGTTGAGTTCGTAGGTGTTCAGAATGGTTTGGTCCCTATTCAGCTGAATTCCTGAGACCAGACGAAATCCAGGTCTCCTACTCCCCTGCCATCTTTCTCCACCTTCCTCTCTTTAAATTTTTTTCTTGTTATGTTAATCACCATACATTACATCATTAGTTTTTGATGTAGTGTTCCATGATTCATTGTTTGTGCATAACACCCTGTGCTCCACGCAGAACGTGCCCTCTTTAATACCCAACACCAGGCTAACCCATCCCCACACCCCCCCTATCCTCTAGAAATCTCAGTTTGTTTTTCAGAGTCCATTGTCTCTCATGGTTTGTCTCCCCTTCTGATCTCCCCTCTCTTCGTTCTTCCCCTCCTCCTATCTTCTTTTTTTTTTCTTAACATATATTGCATTATTTGTTTCAGAGGTACAGATCTGTGATTCAACAGTCTTGCACAATTCACAGCCCTCACCATAGCACATACCCTCCTCAATGTCTATCACCCAGCCACCCTAACCCACCCACTCCACCCCCACTCCAGCAACCCTCAGTTTGTTTCCTGAGATTAAGAATTCCTCATATCAGTGAGGTCATATGATACATGTCTTTCTCTGAATGACTTATTTCACTCAGCATAACACCCTCCAGTTCCATCCACGTCATTGCAAATGGCAAGCTCTCATTCCTTTTGATGGCTGCATAATATTCCATTGTGTATATATATATATATATATATATATATATATATATATATATATATATATATACCACCTCTTCTTGATCCATTCATCCGTCGATGGACATCTTGGCTCTTTCCACAGTTCGACTATTGTGGACATTGCTGCTATAAACATCGGGATGCACGTACCCTTTCGGATCCCTACATTTGTATCTTTGGGGTAAATACCCAGTAGTGCAATTGCTGGATTGTATGGTAGCTCTATTTTCAACTTTTGAGGAACCTCCATACTGTTTCCAGAGTGGTTGCACAAGCTTGCATTCCCATCAACAGTGTAGGAGGGTTCCCCTTTCTCTGCATCCCCGCCAACATCTGTCGTTTCCTGACTTGTTAATTTTAGCCATTCTGAGGGGTGTGAGGTGCTATCTCATTGAGGTTTTGATTTGGATTTCCCTGATGCCGAGCGATGTTGAGCACTTTTTCATGTGTCTGTTGGCCATTTGGATCTCTTCTTTGGAAAACTGTCTGTTCATGTCTTCTGCCCATTTCTTGATTGGATTGTTTGTTCTTTGGGTGTTGAGTTTGATAAGTTCTTTATAGATTTTGGATGCTAGCCCTTTATTTGATATGTCATTTGCAAATATTTTCTCCCATTCTGTCGGTTGTCTTTTGGTTTTGTGGACTGTTTCTCTTGCTGTGCAAAAGCTTTTTATCTTGATGAAATCCCAATAGTTCATTTTTGCCCTTGCTTCCCTTGCCTTTGGCCATGTTTCTAGGAAGAAGTTGCCACGGCTGAGGTCGAAGAGGTTGCTGTCTTTGTTCTCCTTTAGGATTTTGATGGACTCCTGTCTCACACTGAGGTCTTTCGACCGTTTGGAGTCTATTTTTGCGTGTGGTGTAAGGAAATGGTCCAGTTTCATTCTTCTGCATGTGGCTGTCCAATGTTCCCAACACCATTTGTTGAAGAGACTGTCTTTTTTCCACTGGACATTCTTCCCTGCTTTGTTGAAGATTAGTTGACCATAGAGTTGAGGGTCCATTTCTGGGCTCTCGATTCTGTTCCATTGATCTATGTGTCTGTTTTTGTGCCAGTACCATACTGTCTTGATGATGACAGCTTTGTAATAGAGCTGGAAGTCCGGAATTGTGATGCCGCCAGCTTTGCTTTTCTTTTTCAACATTCCTCTGGCTATTCCGGGTCTTTTCTGGTTCCATACAAATTTTAGGATTATTTGTTCCATTTCTTTGAAAAAAGTGGTTGGTATTTTGATGGGGATTGCATTGAATGGGTAGATTGCTCTAGGTAGCATTGACATCTTCACTATGTTTGTTCTTCCAATCCATGAGCATGGAATGTTTTTCCATTTCTTTGTGTCTTCCTCAATTTCTTTCATGAGTATTTTATAGTTTTCTGAGTACAGATGCTTTGCATCTTGGGTTAGATTTATTCCTAGGTATCTTATGGTTTTGGGTGCAATTGTAAATGGGACCGACTCCTTGATTTGTCTCTCTTCTGTCTTGTTGTTGGTGTATAGGAATGCCACTGATTTGTGTGCATTGATTTTATATCCTGCCACTTCACTGAATTCCTGTATGAGTTCTAGGAGTTTTGGGGTGGAGTCTTTTGGGTTTTCCACATAAAGTATCATATCATCTGCAAAGAGTGAGAGTTTGACTTCTTCTTTGCCAATTTGGATGCCTTTGATTTCTTTTTGTTGTCTGATTGCTGTGGCTAGGACTTCTAATACTATGTTGAATAGCAGTGGTGAGAGTGGACATCCCTGCCGTGTTTCTGACCTCAGGGGGAAAGCCCTCAGTTTTTCCCCATTGACAATGATATTCGCTGTAGGTTTTTCATAGATGGCTTTTATGATATTGAGGTATGTACCCTCTATCCCTATACTCTGAAGAGTGTTGATCAAGAAAGGATGCTGTACTTTGTCAAATGCTTTTTCTGCATCTATTGAGAGGCTCATATGATTCTTGTTCTTTCTTTACTGAATGGGAAGTCCAGGCAAGCAATGTAGTTTTACTGAAGCTTCCATGGAAGATAGTCAATGGCTGGAACAGGGAGGAGCAAAACCAGGATCAGGGGTAGATTTGGAAATAGAGACAGATAACTGTGGGCCATATAAACAAGGCAGGGAAACTTCTTGAAGGCAGGACTTGTGTTTTATGCATTTTGCATTGCCACATAGGTTACACAGTCCTTGAATATACGAACTTTCAAATATTTGGTGTATTAAATTGTTCTTCTCAAGGGGTTATCTCCTGGGAATTCATCCCTATTCTTGTTTGAAATGCCATCTGCAGAATGACTTGCCCTGGTGTTATCTGATTTTGATTATTTGCTTGTGATTCATTCTCCCTTTCTGTGCTGTGTGCTAAACACTAGGCTTAATCACAGATAGGATGAGTTTGAATAGGTTCCTTTAACATCCCTATATTGCCATTCCATCTACAAAAACTGTCTTCCCCTATCCTGGAAGCTGGGAAGGGGGTGCAGCATCAGAGTTTGGAATTTAGTGAGCTCATCAAATGGTGATCATTGAGAGCCCAAATGTGCTCGGTGCTACACATCCCTTTGGGGAAGATAAGGATGGTAATGGTTTTGAGAATGAAATAATATGTTCTGACTTGAAGGACAAATTAGGGTAAAGCAAGGAGAAAGGAGAGTGTGAAATGCTCTCTCCTTTTACAGACTAAATTTAATTGTAGTTAAGGGTAGCCGACCTTCCCCATGGCTTTCCTGTGGAAAGAGAGGCCTTTCAAACTCAGTATGATCATATGTCACATCATATGATGCTCTAGGTATTTGAATATATTCTTCTCTTCAAAATCTTGAACATACTAGACATAATTGGCATAAAAGGCATTTTGGGGGTCCCTTGTGGCAATACATTTTTTTCAGAAAAATATGGAGAAGGAAGCATGGATACACATTCCCTATTCACTCGTCATGACCCCTTACTGTACTGATGAGTGCTCCTTATCGTGGCCTAGAAGGTTGTGAATGACCTCTCTCTCCAACACCTCTCCTTCAACATCCTGTTTTACCCTTAGCACTGTACTTTATCCTCTAGTGTTCTCCTCCTAATATGCCATGCTGTTTCACTGTTCTATGCGTTTGCTTAAGCTGGTGCCCTTTGCCTTTCCCTGCATGGAGCTAGCTCCTCTTATGCTTCAAGGCAGTTCAGGTGTCTGTTCTTACAATGCCTATGAGCTTGGCTCAAATTGCTCTCCTCTGGGCTCTACTCACACCCTGGGCTTCTCCCTCTGTTTTTACTCACAATGATACACAGAATTCCTCTTTATGTGTCTCCTGCCAAGAGTTTGTTCCCTGAGGGTAGGGAAGCACATCCTAGGACCTGACATGATAGTTTTTGGAGCATAATATATGCTGAATAAATATTTCCTGATTGGATCTGAGCTTCTTACAGAGGACCTAGATAGAGATTTTGAGCATGGATGGACACAACCACAGGTGAGAGTTTGTCATCCTCACTCCAAAGGAGAAAAAAAAAGGCCTTATTTACTAAAAAGCCATGAAAATTGCATTTTAGAATCATTATAGATGACATGCATAGAATGCAAAATATACAAAGCTCTAAATTCTGTCTGATTCCTTGGGTTTTATTGATTTAAAAAAAAAAAGTAGCAGTGCTTTGAAGATTTTTAGGACCTTTGACTTCAAAAGCTGGTCATCTCCATGTTCTTGAAATGCCACCAGTGCATCTTTCCTGTCCAAGTACCTTCCAGCAGGACATTTAGAGAAGAGGCTATCAGAAGCTAAAGAACTGGTACACATTCTTTCGGTGATACACAACTCTGAACAGCTTATTCCACCAAGAGGTCAAGAGAGCCCCCGCAGCCAAGGAACTTTGCATACCATACATGTTGTGTTCAATGATAAGTAAGGCTTGCATGATTTAATTCTTTGTTTAAAAAAATTGAACATGCACAAAGCAAACAGAATATGAGAACAATCCTTCCCAATATCCAGCTTCAGCAATTATCAACATTCTGCCATTTCCTAATCTTCTTATATACCCAGTTATTTGCCATTCCCCAGTTTTTTCTTCTGTGGTAAAATTGTGGCTTTCATTTTATATACTAATATGACTATTTAGAAAAAGTTCATCATAAAATTAATGATATTTTATAAATATAAAATATTAGTTTTTATTCCTTTAAATTGTAAAGTATAATACTTGTATTTTTTGGTCTAATTTACTTAATAAAGTATGGCAAAAAAAATAGAAAAATAATCATTGCTTATGTGAATCATATTATGTTTGGTATAGTGGTTTAGGGTAAGAGTCAAGTCCACTCCAACCCATGGACCAAATCTGGCCCCTGCCTGTGTTTGAAATAAAGTGTTATTGGAATACGGCCATGCCCTTCCATTGTGTAATGTCTGTGGGCCGCTCTTGGATGACAGTGGAAGAGTGGGCTATCTGCCACAGACTCTATGACCCACAAAGCCTAAGACGTTTTCTGTTGGTCTCTTTACAGATAAAGTTTGACAACCCTCTGGCTTAGCGTAGAAGCTTCCTCTTATCTCCTATATTCCTTAGATGTGTCACTTAATCTCTTTAAGATAATTTAATATTCTGTAAGAAGAAATGAAAAGTCTCTAACTTCTGGGGTTGTTTTGAGGAGCACAAGAGTTTAAAACACATGGGAATCCTTGGGAGGCTCTTTGGCCCGCAATAAGCACTGTCAGCTTTGTCGTCATTACCTTTATCAATGTTAATGGCAACGTGGTGGTCCTGTTGGAGGCCTACAAACCCATGGGCTTTGAGATGCAGCTGTGCTACTTAGGAATTGAGGAAGCAACTTATTCTGGCCAAGCCTGTTTCTGTATCCGCAAAAGGGCAATAATTAGTTCCCACCCTGTGTGACTGTTTGAAGGAATGAAGTCAACAAAGGCTCAGGAACTGGGGCTGTTGTTAGTGTGTTTCTGTAGATATTCTCTATTTGGATGGAGGTACTGGGCACATGGATCCTTGTAGAGATTTGGCCAACAGGCACTCGAGACCTCCTGGGGTAATAGTCTAAATTTTGATTAATGTGCTACAGTCCAGAATCTAGGCCTCAGCTGGGAAGTTCTAGGCCTCAGCTGGGAAGGCCTATGATCCATATTTTGTTACTTCTCTAAGAGTAAGCTCCTCCCTTTTGAATACAATTCAGGTCATGGAGGTGATGTATAAACCTGACTAGTAAGTTTGTACATTTGCTTTTAAAATGAGGACTGCTAAAGAGATTGGGTGCTGCACCTCCAGACTGCACAGGTAGGTACGTACCCCTCCATGGAAATTTACAAATAGATTCAAAACAAGCTTTCAAACACAGAATTAGACAATGCTGGCATGGGAAGTGCTAGCTTTGGATTGTTTGAGTCTGTGTTCCAAGCAGAATGGGGACTTAATTGCCAATCTTTCTTTGGTTATGTAGATGTAGTGAATCAGATTATAGTCTATAATGCAGAAGTGTGGGCTAGTCCAGGGAGCCCTGGGGTGCAGAAGACGGTGGCTCAGATAGCAATTACACATGCATTGTTGTGGAAGGAGCTTGAGATTGTACACTGCGAGGTGGTGTGCTGGTTGAAGAGCAGGATGTGCCCTGAATTTTATAAGTCTAAAATGCCTGATGGAAAAGTATATCCAGAAAGTTATATCAAAGTCAATATTCATAACAGGGAGAAAAAAGAAAGCTGTTAGGAATGTTTGCCTTTATCTTCATGAAGTAAACATTTGCCTCTTAAAATGATATTTATGTGGGAGGAAAACAGACTCTGTCAGTATATCCTTTGCTTATGAAACCAGTTGTGGGTGAAATGAGGTGACTGTGGCTTCTCATATGCGTTGTACCTGATATTCTACCAGTCTTTAATGACAATAAAATGTATTATACATCTTCCTCCCGCTTGGATGAGTTGTTTATGTAATTAGGATGGTGGTGGTGGAGAGATTATAATAATTAACTTATATTATGCTTGGACAAAAATCTCCATGTGCTTTTCAGAAATGGATTCTAATGCATATAAATGCAAGAACAAATAGCAAAATGCATTTAATGTCACACTAAATGCCTACCTTTCACTTATTTCCTTTTAGATAGTCTTTGGCTCAAATTTCAAGTTTATTTTCCCTCATCACAAAATTTCATATGTGTCATGGATTTGTCTACTCTTATTGATTATAGTTCTTAATATCATTATTATTATTTAAAAATTTTTTAATTTAATTTCAGTTAATTAACATACACTGTATTATTAGTTTCATAGGTGTGTTCGGTGATTCATCAGTTGCATATAACATCCGGTGATCATTCCATCACATGCCCTCCTTAATGCCCATCACCTATTTACTCCATCCCTCTAACCACCTTCCCTCAGCAACCCTCAGTTTGTTTCCTAAAGTTAACAGTCTCTTATGATTTGTCTCCCTCTCTATTTCATCTCATTTTATTTTTCCTTCCCTTCCCCAGTGTTCATCTCTTTTATTTCTTAAATTTGGGTGAAATTATGTGGTATTTGTCTTTCTCTGACTGTCTTATTTCATTTAGCATAACAGCCACATCATTGCAAATGGCAAGATTTCATTCTTTTTGATGACTGAGTAATAATCCCTGGCGTGTGTGTGAGTGTGTGTGTGTCTGTGTGTGTGTTGTGTGTGTGTAAATATACATAAACACCACATCTTCATCTTTATCCATTCATCTGTAAATGGGCATCTGGGCTTTTCCCATAGTTTAGCTCTTGTGGACATTGATACCATAAACATTGGGGTGCCGGTTCCCCCTCCGATCACTATTTTTACATCCTTTGCATAAATACCTACTAATGCAATTGCTGGGTCAAGGGTAGCTCTATTTTTAACATCTTGAGGAACTTCCACACCGAAAACTAATATAACACTGTATGGTAACTATGGTGGGACTAAAATTAAAAGCTTAACTATAAAACAAATGTGTTGCTTTGTGAAAATGCTGAGAGAACTTGACTTATTGAGTTTAAGTCTATTGATGCATAAGTATGACATTTTAATCCACATTTTAAAATAATATTTGGTCACTGTTTAAATGCAATGGAATAAAAGTATTTTCAGCCCTCAGATTCCAATCTGTACAGATGACTAATCATGTGGCAGATCTGAATATAAAGGTTCTGGTGAAAAATAATTACACAAAAAGTGTATTTGCTCTATGGAAAAAAACCAAAGACTTGTTCACATAGGATCATAGATCCCTGTGAGACAATACTTAGTTATCCATTTAGCTGCAGTGACAATAAAGGTTTATTAGGCAAATACTGAATGCTAGTTTTTTTTAAAATAGCTCTTTTAATAGAGAACATGCAGGTTTTTTTAGATTTATTTATTTATTTTAGAGAAAAAGAGAGTGAAGGGGAGCAGCAGAGGGAGAGGGAGAGAGAATCTCAAGCAGACTGCACTGAACATGAAACTCAATGCGGTGCTCCATCTCATGACCCTGAGATCAGGACCTGAGCTGAAACCAACAGTCAGGGGCTTTACTGACTGAGCTACCCTGAGAAGATTCACCTTTTTAAAGTAGTTAAAGACCTGCTAAAAACAACACACAAAATTATTTTGCCAAACACAAAATCTTTGATTTCTAGGCAGATTACTTAAAAAGGTAAAACAAACAAAACAAAACAAAATGCCTTTAAATTTCTCATCAGGAATAGAACAATAGTCCAAAAAAATTGTCATTTTAACAAAGAAAATCCAATTATAATTTTTCAAAAAGTTACCTTTCTTTACATTTAAAAAATTTGGGATATAGTTGACACAAAATGTTACATTTGTTTAAGGTGAACAACATACTCTTTTGACATGTCTGTACCTTATGATATGCTCACTGTAAGTATAGCTACCATCTGTCATCATACTGTATCATTGACTATATTCCCTATTCTGTACCTTTCATTTTCCAAAACTCACTGACTTAAATTCATCCCAATCTTAGCCAGTCCTGACCATACGTAGTTTTTTTTGAAGATTCCTTTCCCACTAATATTCCACAACTAGCGAAAACTAAGAAGTAATGGTGAACCAGTTGTCTCACTTGTATTCTTTAGATTGACAGAATTGTGAATATATTTTATAAGTTTTAGAAGCATACACTTTCTCATACCACAACCTTTTAATGTGGCATAAGACATGCTTATTAACAAGCACAAACATCTTTGTTTGTTTCTTAGTTTCTCTGTCATAAAACCCCAAAGTAGATTTCAGTAATTAATGTTTTAATATTTTATCTCATTGGAGGGGACGTGGATTTTTAATGACTTTAATTAACTCATACTTTAACTTAAATTAGCAAAATCAAAGTTTGAGAAAACTATTCACAAAGTTTATCCAAAACCTTTTTACCTTGCTCACACCTATTTAATTTACTTGTTCCTTTTTTAAATTATGTTATATTAATCGCCATACATTACATCATTAGTTTAATTTACTTGTTCTTAACAATTGTTTAGATTACACAGAAAACTTATGAGACCTTAGAGAAAGTCAGCCCATTTTTTTTTGCTAGCAAATTTTGTGAGATAATATGAACTAATTTGATCTTTAGTAAGCCTGTATAGAATAAAATTATGTTTGCATCATTATTAATGTTAACCTTGAAGATATGCTTTAAAAATTAAAGCAACAATCTTTAAATTCATTTTCTTAAAGATTTTTTTAAAATTTATTTATTTGACAGAAGAGAGATAGCGAGAGAAGCAACACAAGCAAGGGGAGTGGGAGAGGGAGAAGCAGGCTTCCTGCTGAGCAGAGAGCCCCACGTGGGGCTCGATCCCAGGACCCCGGGATCGTGACCTGAGCCTAAGGCAGATGCTTAATGACTGAGCCACCAGGTGCCCCTAAATTCATTTTAATAACAAATATTTCCCATGAAACCATTTGTATTTTTTCTTATATATGTATATATACACACACACATATACATATGTATGTACAATAATATATAT
This sequence comes from Zalophus californianus, assembly GCF_009762305.2. Taxonomy (NCBI): domain Eukaryota; kingdom Metazoa; phylum Chordata; class Mammalia; order Carnivora; family Otariidae; genus Zalophus; species Zalophus californianus. Next base: position 2,486,700 of record NC_045613.1, on the reverse strand, counting down.
ATTTAGTATTATGTTATGTTAATCACCATACATTACATCATTAGTTTTGATGTAGTGTTCCATGATTCATTGTTTGCGTATAGCACCCAGTGCTCCATGCAATACGTGCCCTCCTTAATACCCATCACCATGCTAATCCATTCCCCCACCCCTTACCCTCTAATACCCTCAGATTGTTTCTTGGAGTCCATAGTCTCTCATGGTTCATCTCTCCCTCTGATGTTCCGTCCTTCTTTTTTCCCATAATTACTTAGTTCTCTTTATGCCAACTATACATGAACTTTCAGACAGGCACAGAGACCTTACAGTTTCTGTGGCTAAAGTTTTTATTACTAATATTTGTAAAGAAGACGCTTAAGATTTGGATTTATCCTTGATAAATTATCTTATTGAAGCTGCTGGGCAGTTGATATTCTTAAAAAGTCTCTATTTCCCTAACCTTGCCTCCCTTTTTAATCAGTTTTAGGAATTGGGGACGGTCTAAAAGAATTCCCAGAGGAGACCAAGTAAAACATTTGCATCTCAAAGGTACAGGAGAAGACTGCAATTTCCTCTAAGAAGGACTTTAGTTCCCTAAGGCCAATATTTACAGCCCTTTGAGATGAAAATGCAGAGGTTTTGGGATTGGTGAAAAGGAATTGGGGAACTTTGAACTGCCTCTGCACATTTCTAGTTTTGCACCCACAAAAATGTGTAGGATAAAGATAGTTGCTTCTAATTCCTCAAAGAATTGGATTGTAAATTCAATGACAAGTTGGTTGGGTTAATCTACTCATCCAGTTATGTTATCTTTGTTAGTAAAATATTTTTAAAGAAGTTTTAGAAGGTTTTCTTTCCTTCTGTGTACATAGTTTTATTTTAGCTTGGAAATTCCAAGCAGGCTCTGAAATCAACTTCCAAAATAGCCAATCTTCAACCTCAGAGCTACTTAAAAATTCCTGTAAACATCTTGTCAATATTTATAAACAGTAGACATTTATTATTGTATTAAATAACCCTACTCAGATATAAGAAGTGTCTTCAAAGAGGGTGAAAACAATAATGTATTTTACTTTTCTACTGCATATTACAAACAGAGAAGTGACTCTGGAAATAATTTTCCTCATTAGCTCATTTCTGCCAGTTTTTCCAGGATCCCATCTGCAGGTTAGGAGTGAGATTAAAGTGGAAAATGTAGATCTGATATTTATCAGAATTTGGCAGGTTATTATTATTATTATTGTTAATAATAATTTCAGTTTTCTTTTGACTGTTTAAAGGAATAAGATAGCAGTTTATCAGAAAATATCTGAGTCTTATCAACTGTGGGAGGGGCCCATATAGGAGCTAATTTTGAAGGTAGATATGAGAGTGTTTAAATGAGTATGTAAATAAAAGGATGAGGCAGGAGTTGTAGGAGTTACATTCATCTTTTATTATTATTTTTTTGTATTAGGTAGCTACCATATCTTTAATTTTTTATTAACCTTTTTCTTTTACAATGGATATTTCAATGAAGCTGTTTTGAGAATTTTAAAGCCATTTGCAAAGTTCTGCATACCAATTAATATACGTACCCCATATTTGTTTAATTTGGGAACACTTTCATTCACAGTTATTCTTAAATGATCTTATCTAATTGGAATGTTTCCCATAATAACTCTTGTATTTCTAGGTTGTAATTCTCCTGAGGGTGGAAGCAGTTGGGTAGAACTCTACCTGCCACTTTCATATCCAGCCATATTTTGGGTATCTCAACCTGCCGGTTACCAAGCTACATCCTCAGAACACAAAACAGTCATCAAATCAAGGTTGTGTTTAGTAAGATTCTGTTATTTTTGTAGATATTGACATCTCCCAGGACAATAATTTCTAGATAAAACAAGCAGATATATCAGAAGGTGGCATGTTTAACTCTTTCAGTTTAAGGATCTTGTTGGCTAAGTTCCTCAGAGCCAAAGTAATACCTAAAAGGAATGTGCTCCTGGGTTGTGATATGTGTGGTGTTTTATTTTGCACATCATTCCACAGAACTTTGCTTAAGATTGGAAGGTGACCTCATGTCACTCTAACTTGTTCTATAATCAATTTATCCTATCACAGGAGACTTTGAGTTAGGTGATGAGTTCTCTAACAGTTTTTAAGGGCTTATCTTACACCCACCTTTTTTATGTGGCTTGGAGGGGGATGGAGATGGGAGCTTTAGGCTAGAGAGGAGATAGGAAGGAATAATGGAGGAACTGTGAGAGGAGGGATTTTCTTTACCTCTCTTCCTTCTTTTTCTTCACTACTTTATTTTTCTCAGAGCAGGAGGGAGGATACATACATTGTGCTAGTTACTTAACAAGAAACAGACAAAATGCCCTGCCCCCATGTTTATATCTTAATGGGGGAAACCATATAATGAATAAACAAGTACGATATATGACATGTAAATGTCAACATATGCTATCGCAGAAATGGAAATTCTTTTTTTTTAATTTTTTTATTGTTATGTTAATCACCATATATTACATCATTAGTTTTTGATGCAGTGTTCCATGATTCATTGTTTGTTCATAACACCCAGTGCTCCATGCAGAACGTGCCCTCCTCAATACCCATCACCAGGCTAACCCATCCCCCTACCCCCCTCCCCTCTAGACCCTCAGTTTGTTTTTCAGAGTCCATCATCTCTCATGGTTCGTCTCCCCCCTCTGACATACTCCCCTTTTCTTCCTCTCCTGTTATCTTCTTCTTTTTCTTTTTTTCTTAAAATATGTTGCGTTATTTGTTTCAGAAGTACAGATCTGTGATTCAACAGTCTTGCACAATTCACAGCGCTCACCGTAGCACATACCCTCCCCAATGTCTATCACCCAACCACCCCATCCCTCCCACCCCCAACCATTCCAGTAACACTCAGTTTGTTTCCTGAGATTAAGAATTCCTCATATCAGTGAGGTCATGTGATACATGTCTTTCTCTGATTGACTTACAGAAATGGAAATTCTTGTATTGACTTCCTTGGGTCCCTTAGGCTGGCTCTGAAAATTAAACTGACAATGGCAGAGTAACACAAAAAAGTCATATAGAATTATTTAGTATAAATTTTATGTGACAGAGGAGGTATGCAAGGAAATGAAACAGTTAGACCTGAATGTTTTAAGCCAGGACTGATGAATAGTGGAGTCATGGAAAAACAGAGTAAGACAGAGTATGAGGTAAGTGGAATAAACTGTGGGAAACTTAGCAATGTCTCCTTGTTGGAACTATTCTCAGAGTCCTTCCATCTTGGAGACAAAGAAGCTCATTTCCTCCTCTATAGGAAGAGCACCTCTGACATAAGTGTCTTGGGATCTTTTCAAAGGCAATGGCCAGGGAGAAAGTCAGGGTAAACTTCCTGGTTCTTGCCATTTTCTCAAACCTCTTCAGCTTAACCTATTCAATGTGCTAAGGTGCCATATTTTGGGTAGCATGTACTAAACCCCATCACTACAGAAAAAAAAATGAAACCAGAAATGAAGTAAATTGTGCTTTGTGCTGGTGGAAGTCTTCTTGAGAAGGTACTATTTCAGTAAAGATTTCCCTCTCCCTTGGGTATTTACAGGGAAAAAGATCCAGGAAGTAAAATAGCGAGTGCAAAGTCTTTGATGGGGATATGACTAGCAATTCACTGGATAACAAGGAGGACTCTGTGGCTCACAGTGAGTGTATGAAGGAAAGAAGACTAAGGGGAAGTCAGAAAAATATTCTGACTTCAGATCACATAAGGCCTTAAGAGCTATTGTAAGGTCTTAGGCATGTTTTTCTGAGTGAGATGGGAAACATCTGGAAGGTTTGGAGAAGAGGAGGGATGCAATCTGATTTACACTTTAAATCAATCTCTCTGGCTTCTGAACACACCATGTGTGTTCACAGTGTGTGTGCACAAATGATTTAAGAGTCTGTAACATTAATCCAGGAGAGAAACATTGGTAGCCTGGCCAGAGTGGATATTAGAAGTAAGACATTATCTATTATTTTTTGACAGACCAGACACAAGGGTGGAATTAATTTCTTATTGCTATGGTTACAAATTATCACAAATCTAGTGGTTTAAAACAAGAACTTTATATTATAGTTCTGATACCAGAAATCTAAGATGAGTCTTATGATGCTACAATTTAGGTGTTGGCTGTACAAATTAAGAGCTGATTACTTCTGGAGGAAGGGGAGAGTCACTTGCTTGCCTCTTGCTAGCTTCCAAGTGGGTGTTGGCCCTCTTGTCTGTGGCTGCCTCTGTCTTTGTAGTCATGTAATTCTCTTCCATATTGTAGCAGAGTTTATCCATGTGACCCCCCCCCCCAAAAAAGTAAAATGTGATTAAAGTGATAGTGGTGGTTTCCAGCGTTAGCCATAGATGACATTGACTTTTTGTCTTTGTACTGCATGTGGGTCAGTGCTTAGAAGGCTCCATCAGGTGCAGAGGAGGACTTACCATGTAGCCAAGGAAGCTTTAGTTTCAAAACTGATTTCCTGCCACATTGCTGAATACCTGTATGAGTTCTAGGAATTTTTGGGTGGAGTCTTTTGGATTTTCAACATAGAGCAATATGTCATCTACAAAGAGTGAAATTTTGACTTCTTTGCCAATTAAATGCCCTTTATTTCTTTTTGTTGTCTGATTGATGAGGCTAGGACTTCCAGTACTATGTTGAACAACAGTGGTGAGAGTGGGCATCCCTATCATGTTCCTGACCTTAGGGGAAAATTCTCAGTTTTTCCCCATTGAGGATGATATTCACTATGGGTTTTTCATATATGGCTTTTACGATGTTGAGGTATGTTCCATCATTCCCTACTTTGTTAAGGGTTTTTATCAGGTTTTTGTGCTGTATTTTGTCAAATACTTTTTCTGCATCTATTGAGAAGATCATATGGTATTCGTTCTTTATTTTATTTATGTAGTGTATCACATGGATTGATTGAACCACCCTTGCAGCCCAGGAATAAATCCCGCTTGATCACCATGAATAATTCTTTTAATGTACTGTTGGATCCTATTAGCTAGTATCTTGGTGAGAATATCTGCATGTTCATCAGGGATATTGGTCTGTAATTCTCTTTTTTGGTGGGCTCTTTGTCTGGTTTTGGGATTAAGATAATGGTGGCCTCATAGAATGAGTTTGGAAATTTTCCTTCCATTTCTATTCTTTTGGAACAGTTTCAAAAGAATAGAAATTAATTCTTGTTTAAATGTTTGGTAGAATTCTGCTGGGAGGTAATCTGGCCGTGGACTCTTGTTTGTTGGGAGATTTTTTATTACTGCTTCAATTTCTTTGCTGGTTATGGTTCTGTTCAGGTTTTCTATTTCTTTCTGTTTCAGTTTTGGTAGTTTGTCTCCAGGAATGCATCCATTTATTCAAGATTGTCTTATTTGTTGGCATATAGTTGCTCATAATATTCTCTTATAATTGTTTGTATTTCTCTGTTGTTGGTTGTGATCTCTCCTCTTTCATTTATGATTTTATTTATTTGGGTCCCTTTGTTTTTGATAAGTCTGGCTGGGGGGTTTATTAATCTTACTGATTCTTTCAAAGAACTGTTCCTTGTCTCGTTGATCTACCGTTCTTTTTGTTTCTATTTCATTGATTTCTGCTATGATCTTTATTATTTCTCTTCTCCTGCTGGGTTTAGGCTTTATTTGCTGATCTTTCTCCAGCTTCTTTAGGTGTAGAGTTAGGTTGTGTATTTGAGACCTTTCTTGTTTCTTGAGAAAGGTTTGGATTGCTATACACTTCCCTCTTAGGACTGCCTTTGCTGTATCCCAAAGGTTCTGAACTGTCCTGTTTTCATTTCCAATTGTTTCCATGTATTTCTTTAATTCTTCTTTAATTTACTGATTGACCCATTCATTCTTTAGTAGGATGCTCTTTAACCCCCATGCATTTGTGTTCTTTCTGAATTTTCTCTTATGATGGAGTTCAAGTTTTAAAGCACTGTGGTCTGAAAACAGGGAATAATCTCAATCTTTTGGTACTGGTTGGGACTTGATTTGTGACCCAGAATGTGATCTATTCTGGGGAATGTTCCATGTGCACTGGAGAAGAATCTGTATTCTGTTGCTTTAAGATGAAATGCTCTGATATATCTGTGAAGTCCATTTGGACCAGTGTGTCATTCCAAGATCTTGATTCCTTGTTGATCTTCTGTTTAGATGATCTGTCCATTGCTGTGAGTGGGTGTTAAAGTCCTCTACTATTATTGTATTGTTATCAATGAGATTCTTTAAGTTTGTTATTGATTGATATATTTGGGTGTCATTTTGATCTATTGCTTAGATGATTTGTCCATTTTTGTGAATGAAGTGTTAAAGTCCCCTCCTATTTTTGGAATATTATCAGTGAGTGTTTTTAAGTTTGTTATTAACTAATTTATATATTTGGCTGCTCCCAAGTTAGGAGCATAAATATAATTGTTAAATCTTCTTGTTGGATAGATGCCTTTATTATGATACAGTGTCCTTCTTCATCTCTTATTACAGTCTGTGGTTTAAAATCTAGTTTGTCTGACATAATGGTGGCTACTCCAGCTTTCCTTTGATGTCCATTAGCATGGTAAATGGTTCTCCACCCCCTCACTTTCAATTTGGAAATGTCTTTGGGTCTAAAATGAGTCTCTTATAAGCAGCATATGGATGGATCTTATTTATTTTGTTCATTCTGATACCTTATGTCTTTTGATTGGGGCATTGAGTCCATTTCCATTCAGAGTAATTATGGAATGATATGAATTTAATGCCATTGTATTACCTGTAAAATTGCTATTCCTGTAGATTATCTCAGTCCTTTCTAGTCTATATTACTTTTGGACTTTTGGTCTGTCTTTGCGTTCCACAGGTCCCCTTTACTATTTCTTGCAGGCTGGTTTAGTGTTCCCGAATTCCCTTTTATTTTGTTTGTCATGGAAACTCTTGATCTCTCCTTCTCTTCTGAATGACAGCTTCGCTGGATCAAGGATCCTTGGCTTCATATGTTTCCCATTTAGCACATTGAGTCTAAAATGCCAGTCCTTTCTTGTCCCACCAGGTGTCTGTGCACAGGTATGCTGCAAGCCTTCTGTGTCTACCCTTGTCAGTTCAGGACCTCTTCTCCTGAGCTGCTTTTAGAGTTATCTTTCTCTCTTTGTCATTTGCAAGTTTCACTCTGATAGGTCAGGGTGTTGACCTACTTTTGTTGATTTTGAGGGGAGTTCTCTATGCCTCTTGGACTTGAATGCCTATTCCCTTCCCCAGATTAGGGAAGTTCTCAGCTATAATTTGTTCATTTAGTGTTCTGCCCCTTTTCCACTCTCTTCTCCTTTGGAACTTTATAATACAGATATTATTATGCTTTATGGGATGATAAATTTCTGAAGTCTAACTTTTGATTTAATAGTTTTCTTTGCCTCCTATTTTCAGCTTATTATTTTCCACAGTTTATCTTCTGCATGACTGATTTGCTCTCTGCTTTGTCCATTCTCCAATTTTTTTAAATCTGTACATACCACAGTGCATTCTATTTATTAATTAATAAAAGTGAAGTGATCCTGGGGAAGCTTTCACTGATTGTGTGTAGCTTGACCTCCATTTTTTTCTTAGGCCTTCATACCTGTGACTCGTTGAGCATCTTATAATCCCTTGTAATTAAGCTGTTACATCACATTTCCCCCATATTTCTTTTCTAAACAAATATTTTTTTCTTTAAATTTTTTTATTGTTATGTTAATCACCATACATTACATCATTAGTTTTTGATGTAGTGGTCCATGATTCATTGTTTGTGCATAACAGCCAGTGCTCCACGCAGAACATGCCCTCTTTAATATCCAACAGCAGGCCATCCCATCCCCCCCAACCCCTCCCCTCTAGAACCCTCAGTTTGTTTTTCAGAGTCCATCATCTCTCATGGTTCATCTCCCCCTCCGATTTACCCCCCTTCATTCTTCCCCTCCTGCTATCTTCTTATCTTCTTTTTTTTTGTTTTTCTTAACATATATTGCATTATTTGTTTCAGAGGTACAGATCTGTGATTCAACAGTCTTAAACAATTCACAGTGCTCACCGTAGCACATATCCTCCCCAGTGTCTATCACCCAGCCACATAACCCTTTGGATCCCTACATTTGTATCTTTGGGGTAAATATCCAGTAGTGCAATTGCTGGATCGTATGGTAGCTAGCTCTATTTTCAACTGTTTGAGGAACCTCCATACTGTTTTCCAGAGTGGTTGCACCAGCTTGTATTCCCACCAACAGCGTAGGAGGGTTGTCCTTTCTCCGAATCCCCGCCAACATCTGTCATTTCCTGACTTGTTAATTTTAGCCATTCTGACTGGAGTGAGATGGTCTCTCATTGAGGTTTTGATTTGGATTCCCCTGTTGCCGAAAGATGTTGACTACTTTTTCAAGTGTCTTTTGGCGATTTGGATGTCTTCTTTGGAAAACTGTCTGTTCATGTCTTCTGCCCATTTCTTGATTGGATTGTTTGTTCTTTGGGTGTTGAGTTTGATAAGTTCTTTATAGATTTTGGATGCTAGCCCTTTATTTGATATGTCATTTGCAAATATTTTCTCCCATTCTGTCGGTTGTCTTTTGGTTTTGTGGACTGTTTCTTTTGCCGTGCCACAGCTTTTTATCTTGATGAAATCCCAAAGGTTCATTTTTGCCTTTGCTTCCTTTGCCTTTGGCCATGTATCTAGGAAGAAGTTGCTATGGCTGAGGTCGAAGAGGTTGCTGCCTTTGTTCTCCTTTAGGATTTTGATGGACTCCTGTCTCACATTGAGGTCTTTCAATCATTTGGAGTCTATTTTTGTGTGTGGTGTAAGGAAATGGTCCAGTTTCATTCTTCTGCATGTGGCTGTCCAATGTTCCCAACACCATTTGTTGAAGAGACTGTCTTTTTTCCACTGGACATTCTTCCCTGCTTTGTTGAAGATTAGTTGACCATAGAGTTGAGGGTCCATTTCTGGGCTCTCGATTCTGTTCCATTGATCTATGTGTCTGTTTTTGTGCCTGTACCATATTGTCTTGAAGATGACAGCTTTGTAATAGAGCTGGTGTCCGGAATTGTGATGCCGCCAGCTTTGCTTTTCTTTTTCAACATTCCTCTGGCTATTCGGGATCTCTTCTGGTTCCATACAAATTTTAGGATTATTTGTTCCATTTCTTTGAAAAAATTGGATGGTATTTTGATGGGGATTGCATTGAATGGGTAGATTCCTCTAGGTAGCATTGACTAGGCAGATAGTTGCTTCAAAATGTTTGTTCTTCCAATCCATGAGCATGGAACGTTTTTCCATTTCTTTGTGTCTTCTTCAATTTCTTTCATGAGTATTTTATAGTTTTCTGAGTACAGATCTTTTGCCTCTTTGGTTAAATTTATTCCTAGGTATCTTATGCTTTTGGGTGCAATTGTAAATGGGATTGACTCCTTAATTTCTCTGTCTTCTGCCTTGTTGTTGGTGTATAGGAATGCCACTGACTTCTGTGCATTGATTTTATATCCTGTTACTTTACTGAATTCCTGTATGAGTTCTAGCAGTTTTGGGGGTGGAGTCTTTTGGGTTTTCCACATAAGTATCATACCATCTGCAAAGAGTGAGAGTTTGACTTCCTCTTTGCCGATTTGGATGCCTTTGATTTCTTTTTGTTGTCTGATTGCTGTGGCGAGGACTTCTAATACTATGTTGAATAGCAGTGGTGAGAGTGGACATCCCTACCGTGTTCCTGACCTTAGGAGAAAGCCCTCAGTTTTTCCCCATTGAGAATGATATTCGCTGTGGGTTTTTCATAGATTGCTTTTATGATATTGAGGTATGTACACTCTATCCCTATACTCTGAAGAGTGTTGATCAAGAAAGGATGCTGTACTTTGTCAAAAGCTTTTTCTGCATCTATTGAGAGGATCATATGGTTCTTGTTCTTTCTTTTGTTAATGTATTGTATCACATTGATTGATTTGCGGATATTGAACCAGCCTTGCAGCCCAGGGATAAACCCACCTGGTCATGGTGAATAATCCTTTTAATGTACTGTTGGATCCTATTGGCTAGTATTTTGGCGAGAATTTTTGCATCCATGTTCATCAAGGATATTGATCTGTAATTCTCCTTTTAGATGGGGTCTTCGTCTGGTTTGGGAATCAAGGTATTGGTGGCCTCATAAAATGAGTTTGGTAGTTTTCCTTCCATTTCTATTTTTTGGAACAGTTTCAGGAGAATAGTATTAATTCTTCTTTAAATATTTGGTAGAATTCCCCTGGGAAGCCATCTGGCCCTGGGCTTTTGTGTCTTGGGAGATTTTTGATGACTGCTTCAATTTCTTTAGTGTCTATAGGTCTGATCAGGTTTTCTATTTCTTCCTGGTTCAATTTTGGTAGTTGATACATCTCTAGGAATGCAACCATTTCTTCCAGGTTATCTAATTTGCTGGCATAGACTTGCTCATAATATGTTCTTGTAATTGTTTGTATTTCTTTGGTGTTGGTTGTGATCTCTCCTCTTTCATTCATGATTTTGTTGATTTGGCTCATTTCTCTTTTCTTTTGGATCAGTCTGTCCAGGGGTTTATCAATCTTGTTAATTCTTTCAAAGAACCAGCTCCTACTTTCGTTGATCTGTTCTACTGTTCTTTTCGTTTCTATTTCATTGATTTCTGCTCTGATTTTTATTATTTCTCTTCTCCTGCTGGGTTTAGGCTCTATTTGTTGTTTTTTCTCTAGCTCCTTTAGGTGTAGCATTAGGTTGTGTATTTGAGACCTTTCTTGTTTCTTGAGAAAGGCTTGGATTGCTATATACTTTCCTCTTAGGACTGCCTTTGCTGCATCCAAAAGAACTTGAACGGTTGTGTTTTCATTTTCATTGGTTTCCATGAGAATTTTTTAAATTCTTCTTTAATTTCCTGGTTGACGCATCATTCTTTAATAGGATGCTCTTTAGCCTCCATATATTTGAGTTCTTTCCGACTTTCCTCTTGTGATTGAGTTCTAGTTTCAAGCATTGTGGTCTGTAAATATGCAGGGAATAATACCAATCTTTTGGTACCGGTTGAGACCTGATTTGTGACCTAGAATGTGACCTATTCTGGAGAATGTTCCATGGGCACTAGAGAAGAATATGTATTCCGTTGCTTTGGGATGGAATGCTCTGAATATGTCTGTGAAGTCCATTTGATCCAGTGTTTCATTTAAAGTATTTCCTTGTTGATCTTTTGATTAGATGATCTGTCCATTTCAGTGAGGGAGGTGTAAAATTCCCCCACTATTATTGTATTGTTGTCAGTGTGTTTCTTTACTTTTGTTATTAATTGCCTTATATAATTGGCTACTCCCGTGTTAGGGGCATAGATATTTACAATTGTTAGATCCTCTTGTTGGACAGACTCTTTAAGTAGGATATAGTGTCCTTCTTCATCTCTTATTACACTCTTTGTTTTAAAATCTAATTTGTCTGATATAAGGATTGCCACCCCAGCTTCCTTTTGGTGTCCATTAGCAGTGTAAATGGTTTTCCACCCCCTCACTTTCAATGTGGGGGTGTCTTTGGGTCTAAAATGAGTGTCTTGCAGACAGCATATTGATGGGTCTTGTTTTTTAATCCAATCTGATAGCCTGTGTCTTTTGATTGGGGCATTTAGCCCATTTACATTCAGGGTAAGTATTGAAAGGTATGAATTTAGTGCCATTGTATTGCCTGTAAGGGTACTGTTACTGTATATTGTCTGTGTTCCTATCTGATCTATGCTGCTTTTAGGCTCTCTCTTTGCTTAGAGGACCCCTTTCAATATTTCTTGGAGGGCTGGTTTCGTGTTTGCAAATTCCTTTGTTTTTGTTTGTCCTGGAAGCTTTTTATCTCTCCTTCTATTTTCAATGACAGCCTAGCTGGATATAGTATTCTTGGCTGCATATTTTTCTCCTTTAGTGCTCTGAAGATAGCATGATAGTCCTTTCTGGCCTGCCAGGTCTCTGTGGAGAGGTCTGTTGCCAATCTAATGTTTCTACCATTGTAGGTTACATATCTCTTCTCCCGAGCTGCTTTCAGGATTTTCTCTTTGTGTCTGAGACTCGTAAGTTTTACTATTAGATGTCGGGGTGTTGACCTATTTTTGTTGATTTTGAGAGGGCTTCTCTGTGCCTCCTGGATTTTGATGCCTGTGTCCTTCATCACATTAGGGAAGTCCTCTGCTATAATTTGCTCCAATATGCCTTCTGCCCCTCTCTCTCTTTCTTCTTCTTCTGGGATTCCAATTATTCTAATGTCGTTTCATCTTATCATATCGCTTATCTCTCGAATTTTGCCCTCGTGATCCTATAGTTGTTTCTCTCTTTTTCTCAGCCTCTTTATTTTCCATCATTTGGTCTTCTACATCGCTGATTCTCTCTTCTGCCTCATTTATCGTAGCAGTTAGTGCCCCCATTTTTGATTACACCTCATTAATAGCCTTTTTTTTTTAAGATTTTATTTATTTATTCATGAGAGACAGAGGGAGAGAGAGAGAGAGAAGCAGAGGGAGAAGCAGGCTCCCAAGGAGCAGGGAGCCCGATGCGGGACTCGATCCCAGGACCCTGGGATCATGACCTGAGCTGAAGGCAGACGCTTAACCATCTGAGCCACCCAGGTGCCCCTCATTAATAGCCTTTTTGATTTCGACTTGGTTAGATTTTAGTTCTTTTATTTCTCCAGAAAGGGTTTCTCTAATAACTTCCACGCTTTTTTCAAGCCCAGCTAGTATCTTTAAAGTCATGATTCTGAACTCTAAGTCCGACATCGTACTAATGTCCATATTGAGTAGGTCCCTGGCTGACGGTACTACCTCTTGTTCTTTTTCCTGAGGTGATTTTTTTCCATCTTGTCATTTTGTCCAGAGGAGAATAGATGAATGAGAGAACAAAATGCTAACAGGTTAGAAAAGTCCCCAACAAATATACTCTATACAAATCAGAAAAGACCTGAAACCAGGGGAAAAGAAAGGGAAAGAAAGAAAAAAGAGAGAGAAAAAAACAAAAACAAAAACAGAACAATACCAAAAAAAAAACCCCAAAATATGATCAAATATGATCAGGCTAGTGCATAGATTAGTGGCACACACTAGATTTTGGGCGTATTTTGGTCTGTTAGAAAAAAGTGCCTCCTAAAATTTTAAAGGAAGAAAGACATATATGTACAAAATAAGGGTTGATACAATGAAGGGATGGAAGATGACTGTATAGATGAGAACCATAAAAGATTTTATAAAAGGAATTGATAAGATAAGTTGTTTGAAAAAAGAAAGAAGAAGATTTAAAAAAAAAAAAAAAGGGAGAGAATGTGATCAGGCAGGAGACTAGAACAAAGCAAAGCCATACACTAGTGATTTAGGGTATATTTTGATCTGTTAGAAGAAACTGTATCTCAAAATTTTAAAGAGAGAACAACTTATACATATATGCCAAAAATAAGGGTAACTACAATGAAGGGATAAAACATGACTCTAAAAATGAAAAATAAAAAATGTTTTTTTTAGAAAGGGATGGATAAGATGTTGGTTGAAAAAGGGAAAAAGAAAAATAAAAAAAAGTTAAAAAAATAAACTTTGAAAAACTAATGAATCATGGTAAAGAAAGCCATGAATTCTACGTGCAGTATTCCACTAGCGCTAGAGTTCTCCCATTCTCCTTGATTGGTAAACTTGGTCTTGGCTTGCTGGCTGTTCCTGCTGATCTTCTGGGGGAGGGGCCTGTTGCTGCGGTTCCTAAATATCTTTGCCGGAGGCATAATTGCCCTGCCCTTGTTGATCCGGGCTGAGCAAGCTGCTCGGGTTTGCTCCCAGGAGCTTTTGTTCCCTGCACGCTCTTGGTACAGCTTTGGAGGACCAGGGTGAAAATGGTGGCCTCCCAATCTCCACCCGGAGGAGCTGAGAGCTCAGGGCCCCGCTCCTCAGTGCGCCCCCAGAGAAAAGCAGTCATTCCCGTCTCCCCGGTCTCAGGCCGCACTCCGTGCTCACCCGGCCTGTGACCGAGCATTTCTATCTCTGGGACCCGACCCAGTGTGGAGTCTCCAAACCCAGCAGATACCTGCCGTGCACTCCCACGCCACTCCTCTCCGGGGAGGAAGGGGAGTCTCCCCGGATCTGCCCCTTGTTGGGTCCCCGCTGGAAGCACAATGGCCCGAGTGGGCCACGGATCACCGTTCATGGCAACCCCAAGCTGAGAGCCCGTACCTCGGCTCTATCTCTGCAGCCAGCTTCCCCACTCTGATACCTGGGAGCTCTGCCGCACTCAGGCACCCCCGGTCTTTCTGTGACCCCGAGGGTCCTGAGACCACATTGTCCCGTGAGGTTTCCACCCCCCGCTTAGCCACTGGAGCGACGTCCCTCAGCAGAGGTGACTTCTAAAAGTTCTGATTTTGTGCTCCACGGCTCTATCACTTGCCAGAAGCAGCCGACGGAGGCCCCCTCCCCTGCCGTCTATCCTCCCGAATATCGCCTGGGATTCACTTCTCCGCACGTCCTACCTTCCAGAAAGTGGTCGCATTTCTGTTCAGAGAGTTGTTGTTATTCTTCTCTTCGATCTCCTGTTGAGTTTGTAGGTGTTCAGAATGGTTTGATCCCTATTCAGCTGAATTCCTGAGACCAGACGAAATCCAGGTCTCCTACTCCTCTGTCATCTTGCTCCGCCCCCTAAATTGATGTCTTTCAATAGTTATCCTGAATGTAAATGGGTAAATGCCCCCAATCAAAAGACACAGGGTATCAGATTGGATTAAAAAACAAGACCCATCAATATGCTGTCTGCAAGAGACTCATTTGAGACCCAAAGGCACCCCCAGATTGAAAGTGAGGGGGTGGAAAACCATTTACCACACTAATGGAAACCAAAAGAAAGATGGGGTGTCAATCCTTATATCAGACAAATTAGATTTTTAAACGAAAGTCTGTAATAAAAGATGAGGAAGGACACTATATCATACCTAAACTGTCCATCCAACAAGAAGATCTAACAATTGTAAATATCTATGCCTGTAACATGGCAGCAGCCAATTATATAAATCAATTAATAACAAAAGCAAAGAAATACATTGACAACAATACAATAATACTGGGGGACTTTAACACCCCCCTGACTGAAATGGACCGATCATCTAAGCAAAAGATCAACAAGGAAACAAAGACTTTAAATGACACACTGGACCAAAGGGACTTCACAGATATATTCAGAACATTCCATCCCAAAGCAACAGAATCCACATTCTTCTCTAGTGCCCATGGAACATTCTCCGGAATAGATCACATCCTAGGTCATAAATTGGGTCTCAACCAGTACCAAAAGTTTGAGATCACTCCCTGCATATTTTTGGACCACAGTGCTTTGAAACTAGAACTCAATCACAAGACGAAAGTCAGAAAGAACTCAAATACATGGAGGATAAAAAGCATCCTCCTAAAGAATCAATAGGTTAACCAGGAAATTAAAGAGGAATTAAAAATATCATGGAAACAAATGAAAATGAAAACACAACTGTTCAAAACCTTTGGGATGCAGCAAAGGCAGTCCTAAGAGGAAAGTATATAGCAATCCAAGTCTTTCTCAAGAAACAAGAAAGGTCTCAAATACACAACCTAACCCTACACCTAAAGGAGCTGGAGAAAGAACAGCAAACAAAGCCTAAACCCAGCAGGAGAAGAGAAATCATAAAGATCAGAGCAGAAATCAATGAAATAGAAACCAAAAGAACAGTAGAACAGATTAACGAAATTAGGAGCTGGGTTTTTGAGAGACTTAATAAGGTTGATAAACCCTTGGCCAGACTTATCTAAAGAAAAGAGAAATGACCCAAATCAACAAAATCATGAATGAAAGAGGAGAGATCAGAACCAACACCAAAGACATACAAACAATTATAAGAACATATTATGAGCAACTGTATGCCAGCAAATTAGATAAGCTGGAAGAATTGGATGCATTCCTAGAGATGTATCAACTACCAAAACTGAACCAGGAAAAAATAGAAAACCTGAACAGACCTAGAAACACTCAGGAAATTGAAGCAGGAATCAAAAATCTCCCAAGACACAAAAGCCCAGGGGCAGATGGCTTCCCAGGGGAATTCTACCAAACATTTAAAGAAGAATTAATACCTATTCTTCTGAAACTCTTCCAAAAAATAGAAATGGAAGGAAAACTTCCAGACTAGTTTTATGAGGCCACCATTACCTTGACCTCAAAACCAGACAGGGACCCCATCAGAAAGGAGAATTACAGATCAATATCCTTGATGAACATGCATGCAAAAGTTCTCAGCAAACTACTAGCCAATATGACCCAACAGTAAATTAAAAGGATTATTCACCACGACTAAGTGGGGTTTATCCCTGGGCTGCAAGGTTGGTTCAACATCTGCAAATCAATCAATGTGATACAATACATTAATAAAAGAAAGAACAAGAATCATATGATCCTCTCAATAGATGCAGAAAATGCATTAGACAAAGTACAGCATCCTATCTTGATCAAAACTCTTCAGAGTATAGGGATAGAGGGTACATACCTCAGTATCATAAAAGCCATCTATGAAAAACCTGCAGGGAATATAATTCTCAATGGGGGAAAACTGAGAGCTTTCCTGCCAAGGTCAGGAACACGGCAGGGATGGCCACCATCATCACTGCTATTCAACACAGTATTAGAAGTCCTAGCCACAGCCATCAGAAAACAAAAAGAAATCAAAGGCATCCAAATTGGCAAAGAAGAAGTCAAATTCTTACTCTTTGCAGATGATATGATCCTTTATGTGGAAAACCCAAAATATTCCACCCAAAAACTGCTAGAACTCATACAGGAATTCAGTGAAGTGGCAGGATATAAAATCAATGCAGAGAAATCAGTGGCATGCCTATACACCAACAACAAGACAGAAGAAATAGAATTTAAGGAATCGATCCCATTTACAATTGCACCCAAAACCATGAGATACCTAGAAAGAAATCTAACCAAAGAGGCAAAGAATCTTACTCATAAAACTATAAAATACTCATGAAAGAAATTGAGAGAGACACAAAGAAATGGAAAAACATTCCATGCTCATGGATTGGAAGAAAAAATATTGTGAAGATGTCAATGCTACCTAGAGCAATCTACACATTTAATGCAATCCCTATCGAAATACCATCAACTTTTTTCAAGAAATGGAACAAATAATCCTAAAATTTGTATGGAACCAGAAAAGATCTCGAACAGCCAGAGGAATGTTGAAAAAGAAAAGCAAAGCTGGTGGCATCACAATTCCAGACTTCGAGCTGTATTACAAATCTGTCATCATCAAGATAGTATGTACTGGTACAAAAACAGACATATAGATCAATGGAACAGAATAGAGAGGCCGGAAATTGACCCTCAACTCTATGGTCAACTCATCTTCGACAAAATAGGAAAGAATGTCCAATGGAAGAAAGACAGTCTCTTCAACAAATGGTGTTGGGAACATTGGACAGCCACATGCAGAAGAATGAAACTGGACCATTTCCTTACACCACACACAAAAATAGACTCCAAATGGTTGAAAGACCTAAATGTGAGACAGGAGTCCATCAAAATCCTGAAAGAGAACACAGGCAGCAACTCTTTGACCTCAGCCGCAGCAACTTCTTCCTAGAAACATCGCAAAGGGAAGGGAAGCAAGGGCAAAAATGAACTATTGGGACTTCATCAAGATAAAAAGCTTTTGCACAGCCAAAGAAACAGTCCACAAAACCAAAAGACAACCGACAGAATGGGAGAAGATATTTGCAATGACATATCAGATAAAGGGCTAGATCTAATATCTATAAAGAACTTCTCAAACTCAACGTCCAAAACAAATGATCCAATCAAGAAATGGGCAGAAGACATGAACAGACATTTTTCCAAAGAAGACACATGAAAAAGTGCTCAACATCACTTGGCATCAGGGAAATCCAAATCAAAACCTCAATTAGATATCAACTCACACCAGTCAGAATGGTTAAAATGAACAAGTCAGGAAACAACAGATGATGGCCGCCATGCAGAGAAAGGGGAACCCTCCTACACTGTTGGTGGGGATGGAAGCTGGTGCAGCCACTCTGGAAAACAGTATGGAGGTTCCTCAAAAAGTTGAAAATAGAGCTACCCTATGACCCAGCAATTGCCCTACTGGGTATTTACCACAAAGATACAAATGTAGTGCTCCAAAGGGGTATGTGCACCCCGATATTTATAGCAGCAATGTCCACAATAGCCAAACTGTGGAAAGAGCCAAGATGTCCATCGACAGATGAATGGATAAAGAATATATGGTATATGTATATTCGATGGAATATTATGCAGCCATCAAAAGGAATGAAATCTTGCCATCTGCAACGATGTGGATGGAACTGGAGGGTATTACGCTGAGCGAAATAAGTCGATCAGAGAAAGACATGTATCATGTGATCTCAAGGAATTCTTAATCTCAGGAAACAAACTGAGGGTTGCTGCAGTGGTGGGGGGTAGGAGGGATGGGGTGGCTGGGTGATAGACATTGGGGAGGGTATGTGCTATGGCGAGCGCTATGAGTTATGTAAGACTGTTGAATCACAGACCTGTACCTCTGAAACAAATAATACATTATACGTTAAAAAAGAAGAAGATAGCAGGAAGGGAAAAATGAAGGGAGGGAAATTGGAGAGGGAGATGAACCATGAGAGACTATAGACACTGAGAAACAAACTGAGGATTCTAGAGGGGAGGGTCATGGGGGGATGTGTTGGCCTGGTGATGGGTATTAAAAAGGGCATGTACTGAATGGAGCACTGAGTGTTAAATGCAAACAATGAATCATGGAACACTACATCAAAAACTAATGATGTAATGTATCGTGATTAACATAATAAAAAAGAAAGAAAAACAAAACAAAAAACATGCACCCTCCTTAATACCCATCACCAGGCTAACCAATCCCCTGAAACCTCAGTTTGTTTCCCAGAGTCCGTAGTCTCTCATGGTTCATCTTCCCCTCTGATTCCAGCCCCCTTCATTTTTCCCTTCCTTCCCCTAATGTCCTCTGTGCTATTCCTTATGTTCCACATATGAGTGAAGCCATATGATAATTGTCTTTCTCTGCTTGACTTATTTCATTTACTTCCATCTATGTTCCATCCATCTGATGCAAATGGTAGATATTCATCCTTTCTAATGGCTGAGTAATATTCCATTGTATATATGGACCACGTCTTCTTTATCCATTCACCTGTTGAAGGACACCTTGGCTCCTTCCACAGTTTGGTTATTGTGAACATTGTTGCTATGAACATTGGGGTGCAGGGGCCCCTTCTTTTCCCTATATCTGTATCTTTGGGGTAAATACCCAGTAGTGCAATTGCTGGGTCACGGGTATCTATGTTTAATTTTTTGTGGCACCTCCACACCGTTTTCCAGAGTGACTGCACCAGTTGTATTCCCACCAGCAGTGTAAGAGGGTTCCCCTTTCTCTGCATCCTTGACACCATTTGTTGTTTCCCGTCTTGTTAATATTAGCCATTCCGCCTGAGAGGTGAGATCTCATGGCGGTCTGGATTTGTATTTCCCTGATGGCTAGTGATGATGAACATTTTTTTCATGTTTCTATTAGCCATTTGCATGTCTTCTTTGGAGAAGCATTTGTTCATGACTTCTGCCCATTTTTTGACTTGATTATTTGTTTTTTGGGTGTTGAGTTTGAAAAGTTCTTCGTAGATATTGGATACTAGCCTTTTATTTGTAACGACATTTGCAAATATCTTCTCCCATTACGGGGATCGTCTCTTTGTTTTGTTGACTGTTTCCTTTGTTGTGTGGAAGCTTTTTTTATGAAGTCCTGAAAGTTTATTTTCACTTTTGTTTCCCTTGCCTTTGGAGATGTGTTTTGAAAGAAGTTGCTGTGGCTGATGTCGAAGAAGTTACTGCCTATGTTCTCCTCTAGGACTTTGATGGATTCCTGTCTCACACTGAGGTCTTTCATCCATTTTGAGTTTATCTTTGTGTATGATGTAAGAGAATGGTCAAGTTTCATTCTTCTATATGTAGCTGTCCAATTTTCCCAGCACCACTTATTGAAGAGACAGTTTTTCTTCCATTACATATTTTTTCCTGCTTTGTCAAAGATTAGTTGACCATAGAGTTGAGGGTCCATTTCTGGAGCCTCTATTCTGTTCCATTGGTCTATTTGTCTGTTTTGTGCCAATACCATACTGTCTTGGTGATCACAGCTTTGTAATGTAGCTTGAAATCAGGCAACGTGATGCCCCGGCTTTGTTTTTCTTTTTCAACATTTCCTTGGCAATTCAGGGTCTTTTCTAGTTCCATACAAATTTTAGGATTGTTTGTTCCAGCTCTGTGAAGAATGTCGATGGTAGTTTGATAGGGATTGCTTTGAAAGTGTAGATTGCTCTGGGCAGCATAGACATTTTCACAATGTTTATTCTTCTGATCCATGAGCTAGGAAGGTTTTTCCATCTTTTAGTGTAATCTTCAACTTCCTTCATAAGTGTTCTGTACTTTCCCATCCAAGTACTAACCAGGCCCGACCCTGCTTAGCTTCCGAGATCAGACGAAATCGGACACGTTCAGGGTGGTATGGCCATAGACAGTGTTCTGTACTTTCTAGAGTATAGATCCTTCACTCTTTGGTTAGGTTTATCCCAAGGTTCTTATAGTTTTTGGTGCTATTGTGCATGGAATTGATTCCCTAATTTCTCTTTCTACAGTTACATTGTTAGTGTATTGGAAAGCAACCAATTTCAGTGCATTGATTTTGTATCCTGCCACATTACTGAATTTCTCTGAGTTCTAGTAACTTGGAGGTGGAGTCTTTTGGGTTTTCCACATAAAGTATCACGTCATCTTCGAAGAGAGAGAGTTTGACTTCTTCTTTGCCAATTTGAATACCTTTTATTTCTTTTTGTTATCTGATTGCTGATGCTAGGACTCCTAGTACTCTGTTGAACAATAGTGGTGAGAGTGGGCATCCTTGTCGTGTTCTTGATCTTAAGGGAAAGGCTCTCAGCTTTTCCCCATTAGCATGATATTCACTGTGTGGTCTTTTCATAGATGGATTTTATGAACTTGAGGAATGTTCCCTCTATCCCTACACTCTGATGAGTTTTAATCAGGAAAGGATGTTGTGTTTTGTCAAATGCTTTTTCTGCATCAACTGAGAGGACCATGTGCTTCTTTCTCTTTTTTATGTGTTCTATCACACTGATTGATTTGTGAATGTCGAACCGCACTTGTATATGAGAAAAGGAAAAAGGGGGAAAAATTAAAAAAATAAAAGAAAGCCGCGTCCTATTTCTAGCAGAAGTGAAGTTGACGCTTTGGAGCACTCTGTGATCAGTTGACTTGGTATATGTGGGGGTCGTGTGTCGGTCAACTTGGGGAGTGGATCCCTCCACTGGCTCCCAGTCAGACCTGCCCTGTAAGGTGCAGGGGAGGCAGAATTTGGTGTAAGCGACTGCATCCTCTACCAGAAGCTCTGTATTTCTCTCTGAAGTTCCACCGTGCTGATTGTGGGTGGTGGAGTGGAAGATGGCGTCACCCTGTCCTCTCATCCTGGGGAGGGGAACATATGCCCCCTGCTCTTCTGGAGGCTCTCAGGGAAAAGTGAACAGTCTCCCTCCCTGTGTCGTCCCAGGCTTTAGTTAGATCCCTGCTCTCAAGCTCTCTGTGCCCAGCCATTGGCATACCCAGCACCACATTTTTCGTGTGTTTTATCTCTGGCAGTGGCTGGCATTCAAAACTCCAAGTCTTAAAACCCCTGCTCCCCTCCCCTGGAGGAGGAGAGCTCTACAACACTTTGTCCTTCATGATACTATCCCAGAAGAGCACACACACAGTCAGGCAGGTGCCGGGAGTGTGTGGTGAAGCATAGAGAAAAGCAGTGAGCAGGTCATCTGCCCTTTATGTGTGCCTCAGTCCCCTGCTGTTGAATGACCAGGCAACAGCCCCTGTTGTGTCCTGTGTCCTTGGAGAGGCAATACAACCCTCTTCCAAATGTACTCCAGGAAAGGAAATGTTCTCTTCCAGTGCAACCCCATGGATCTGTATACCAGGGCACCTTGTGCAAACCTTACACACCACTTTCTCCACACTCTCCCTCTCTCCCTGACTTCTCTTAGTGTAAAGGGATTGTTCCCCATTGGGGCCACAGGGCTTTCCTCTCCCTCAATTCATGTCTCTGAACCTTGCACCTGCCATGTTCTCTCTCTCCAACTGTGCAGATTGTTTTCTTAATCTTGAGATCGTCTTCCTAGTTGTTCAAAGTGATTTGATGTTGATCTAGCTGTGATCAAAGGATGAGGTAAGCCCAACTTCCCCTACTACTCCACCATTTTCTCATCCTTTTCAGATTCTTGTGCTCCGGTGAACTTTTGTTCTAAACAACACTCCTAACTTCCTTCCTAAGACTTAATAAAAGCTGACCTTTTTGTCTGTCCTGACTGCCTATGGTTCACCATAGTTGCTTGTCCTGAATTGAAGTTACTCAGCTATTCCTAAATAAACTCGGTGTGTTGGTAAAATAGCTGGTGATTTTATTTTTAACATTGGTATCCCCATTTTGTAGATGAGAAACTAAGATCTACATGGGTTAAAACAGCTGCTCTTCACATTGTTTCATTTGAGACATAGTCCTACTTTCAGATACATAAATTCATGTGTAATTCCTGCCATATCTTCATCCCGTTCTCTCCCATAGGGAACATATGATGTTATGCAGGCATTAAGAAGAGTAAGAAAACCTATATGTAAACGATGTGGAAAGATATCTCTAACATATCATTGATGGAAAAAAAATCAGATTGTAAATTTACTATTTATAGTAATATGTATGTTTACACACGCATAACAGTGTCAGAAATGTTATGTAGGAAACTATTAACAGTGGCTAAGTGTGCAATTGAGAGGTAGGAGTCTTTAAAATGTACCCAGCATTTGTTTTTTTTTTTTTTTTGGGGGGGGAAGAGGGAAGATGGTGGAGGAGTAGGGGGCCCTATTTCAACCGTTCACCTGGATTTAGCTGGATATCTACCAAACCGTTCTGAACACCCATGAACAGCCTGAGATGTATGAATATATATCTGGATCTCTACAAGCAGAAAATCTCCAGGGGTCTCGATGTATGAAGGGTGGAGCCGTGATTCTGCACACAGATATTGGAAGATAAACAGAAGGCAGAGGGAGCCGCCATAAGCTGGCACCAGGAAGGTGATATAACACTGGAGCACAAATGTGTCCTGCACTGGGGACAGGGAACAGACTCACAGACCAGTAGGGGCAGGGAAAGGACTCTGGTCCAGCCCCCAGACAGGATCCAGGAGCTGCGGGTGCACATGCATGACCCAGGCGCGGCTCACAGTTTTAGAAGCACAAAAGGCAGAGACATGCCTAGCCCTGGGTTCCATCTCTGGGAGTGTTGTGGGGCACATAACCAGGTTGGTTACAGTTTTTAGCAGCACAGACAAAAACGGAGACAGTGTGGCTTGGAGAGCTCATTGAAGAGCATACTCTGATTTATGTGCTCTGGGACAGAAATTTGGATGTGGTCGCTTCTGCTCTGACTCTCAGAAGAGACACAGAAAGCCACCAGGGGAAACTGCCAGAGAACAAAAATGCAAAAACCCGGTTTTCACTGAGCCTACCCTGCCATGATAGGGAGCAGAGCAATTCTGTCCAAGCAGGGTTGCCTGAGTAACAGTGCAGCAGGGCCTTCCCCCAGAAGACAGGCTAGAAGAACAAGAGGATGACAGCCCTAGGGCCCCTATAAAACAGGTGCATCTTGCTTGGGTTGTGGTTAATATTCGGGAATTTGTACATCCCCTCAACCACCCCCCAACAGAATGACTAAGAGGAGGAACCCCCAACAACAACAAAAAAGAACCAGAGACTATGGCCTCTGCCACAGACATAATGGATATGGAGATAAGCAAGATATCAGAGATAGACTTCAGAGAACAATTATGAAGTCAATATCTAGGCTTGAGAAAAATATTAGCAACAATATAGAATCCTAAGGGCAGACATGAGACCTAATCAGGCCGAACTTAAAAATGCTATGACTGAAATGCAGTCTAAACTGGATACTCTGAGTGCCAGGGAAAATGAGGCAGAAGAATGAATTAGTAATCTAGAAGATAAGATGACAGAAAAGAAGGAAACTGAGGAGGACTCGTAAAAACAGCTTAAGTCCAAGAGATCAGAGTGAGAGAGATTAATGATGCCATGAAATGTTCCAATGTCAGAATTATTGGGATCCCTGAGGGAATGTGGAGAGAGAGGGGTCTAGAAGATATACTTGAGCAAATCGTAGCTGAGAACTTCCCTAATCTGGGGAAGGAAAAAGCATTCGTGTCCTAGAGGCAGAGAGGACCCCTCCCAAGTTCAATGTGAACAGATCAATGTCCCGACATATAATAGTTCAACTCGCAAATCTTAGATCCAAGGAAACAATCCTGAAACCATCTAGGCAGGAGAGATTTCTTATGTACAGAGGGAGGAACATCAGAATAACGTGAGACCTGTCCACAGAGACTGGTAAACAAGAAAGGTCTGGCAAGACATATTCAGGGTACTAAATGAGAAGAACATGTAGCCAAGGATACTTTATCCAGCAAGGCTGTCATTCAGAATGGATGGAGAGATAAAGAGCTTCCAAGACTAGCAGAAACTGAAAGAATATGTGACCACCAAGCTAGCCCTGAAAGAAATATTAAGAGGGTACTATAAGAGAAAAAAGACCCCGAGTGATATAGACCAGAAATTACAGAGACAATCCATAGAACAGCGACTTAACAGGCAACACAATGGCACTAAAATCATATCTTACAATAGTCACTCTCAACATGAATGGCCTAACTGCTCCCATAAAATGGCACAGGGTTGCAGATTGGATAAAAAGACAGGACCCATCCATATGTTGTTTAAAAGAGACTCATTTTGAACCTAAATATACCTCCAGACTGAAAGTGAGGGGATGGAGAACAATTTTCCATGCCAATGGACCTCAAAAGAAAGCTGGGGTAGCAATTCTCACATCAGACAGTATTAGATTTTAAGCTAAAGACTGTAGTAAGAGATACAGAGGGACACTATATCATTCTTAAAGGGTCTATTCAACAAGAACAACTAACGATTGTAAATATCTATGTCCTGCCCCATGGGAGCAGCCAACTACATATGCCAAGTGTTAATCAAAATAAAGAATCATATAGATAATAACACATTAATAGTAGGAGACCTCAACACTCCACTCTCGGACAGATCATCTAAGCAGATGATCAAAAAAGAAACAAGAACTTGGAATGACACGCTGGACCAGATGGACTTCATAGATATATACAGAACATTCCACCCTGAAACAACAGAGTACTCATTCTGCTCGGGCACACATAGAACTTTCTCCAGAATAGACCACATACTGGGTCACAAATCAGGTCTCAACGGACACCAAAAGATTGAGATTGTTCCCTGCATATTTTCTGACCACAAAGCTTTGAAACTGGAACTCAATGACAAGAAAAAATTTGGAAGAAATTCAAGCCCTTGGAAGTTAAAAACCATCCTGCTAAAAAATGATTGGATCAACTAGTAAATTTAAGAAGAACTTAAACAATTCATGGAAACCAACGAGAATGAAAATCCATCAGTCCAAAACCTATGAAATACTGCAAAGGCAGTCCTTAGGGGGAAATACATAGCCATCCAAGCCTCACTCAAAATAGTAGAAAAATCCCTAATGCACAAGCTAACCTCACACCTAAAGGAAGTGGAGAAAGAACAGCAAATAAAACCTAAACCAAGCAGGAGAAGAGAAATAATCACGATTAGAGCAGAGATCAATGAAATAGAAACCAGAAAAACAGTAGAGCAGATCAACAAAACTAGAAGCTGGTTCTTTGACAGAATTAATAAGATCAATAAGCCACTGGCCACATTTATCCAAAAGAAAAGAGAAAGGACCCAAATTAATAAAATTATGAATGAAAGGGGAGAAATCATGACTAACACCAAGGAAATAGAAGCAGTTATTAGATATTATTATTAGCAACTATATGACCTTAAATTAAGCAACCTGGAAGAAATGGATACCTTCCTGGAAATCTATAAACTACCAAGACTGAAACAGGAAGAAATTGACAACCTGAATAGACCAATAATCAGTAAAGAGATTGAAGCAGTGATCAAAAATCTCACACAAAAAACAAGAGTCCAGGGCCTGATGAATTACCAGAATTCTACCAAACATTTAAAGAAGGAAAAATATCTCTTCTCCTGACGCTCTTTCAAAAAAAAAAAAAAAAATGGAAAAGAAGGAGAACTTACAAACTGCTTCTATGAGGCCAGCATTAACTTGATACCAAAACCAGGCAAAGACCCCAGCAAAGAGGAGAATTTCAGACCAATATCCCTGATGAGTATGGATGCCAAAATTCTCAACAAGATCCTACCTAATAGGATCCAACAGTACATTAAAAGGATTATCCATCACAACCAGGTGGGACTTATTCCTGGGATGCAAGTGTGGTTCGACATTCACAAATCAATCAGTGTGATAGAACACATAAATAAGAGAAGAGAAAAGAACCACGTGTCCTCTCAAATGGTGCAGAAAAAACATTTGACAAAACACAGCATCCTTTCCTGATTAAAACTCATCAGAGTGTAGGGATAGAGGGAACATTCCTCGAGTTCATAAAATCCATCTATGAAAACACCACAGTGAGTATCATGCTCAATGGGGAAAAGCTGAGAGCTTTTCCCTTAAGATCAGGAACACAACAAGGATGCCCACTCTCACCACTATTGTTCAACAGAGTACTAGAAGTCCTGCATCAGCAATCAGATAACAAAAAGAAACAAAGGTATTCAAACTCTGTCTCTTCGAAGATGACACGATACTTTATGTGGAAAACCCAAAAGACTCCACCCCCAAGTTACTAGAACTCATACAGCAATGCAGTAATGTGGCAGGTTACAAAATCAATGCACAGAAATCAGTTGCTTTCTTATACACTGACAATGTAACTGTAGAAAAAGAAATTAGAGAATCGATTCCATGTACAGTAGCACCAAAAACCATAAGATACCTAGAAATAAACCTAACCAAAGAGGTAAAAGATCTTTAGAAAGTATGGAACAGGAACACCTGGGTGGCTCAGTCCTTAAGCTTCTGCCTTCAGCTCAGGTCATGATCCCAGGGTCCTGGGATCGAGCCCTGCATTAGGCTCCCTGCTCCACGGGGAAGCCTGCTTCTCCCTCTCCCACTCCCCCTGCTTGTGTTTCCTCTCTCCCTCTCTGTCAAATAAATAAAATTTAAAAAAAAATAAAAAAGAAAGAAATTACAGGCCACTTATGAAGGAAATTGAAGAAGACACTAAAAGATGGAAAAACCTTCCTAGCCCATGGATCAGAAGAATAAACATTGTGAAAACGTCTATGCTGCCCAGAGCAATCTACACTTTCAATGCAATCCCTATCAAAATACCACCGACATTTTTCACAGAGCTGGAATAAACAATCCTAAAATTTGTATGGAACTAGAAAAGACCCGAATCGCCAAGGAAATGTTGAAAAAAGAAAACACAGCTGGGGCATCATGTTGCCTGATTTCAAGCTCTATTACAAAGCTGTGACCACTAAGACAGCATGGTATTGGCACAAAACAGACAAACAGACCAATGGAACAGAATAGAGGCTCCAGAAATGGACCCTCAACTCTATGGTCAACTAATCTTTGATAAAGCAGGAAAAAATATGCAATGGGAAAAACGACAGTCTCTTCAATAAGTGGTGCTGGGAAAACTGGACAGCTATATATAGAAGAATGAAACTTGACCATTCTCTTAGACCATACACAAAGATAAACTCAAAATGGATGAAAGACCTCAATGTGAGACAGGAATCCATCAAAGTCTTAGAAGCGAACATAGGCAGTAACTTCTTCGACATCAGCCACAGCAACTTCTTTTAAGACACGTCTCCAAAGGCAAGGGAAACAAAAGTGCAAATGGACTTTTAGGACTTTATCAAGACAAAAAGCTTCTGCACAGCAAAGGAAACAGTCAACTAAACAAAGAGGCAACCTACCGAATGGGAAAAGATATTTGCAAATGACACTACAGATAAAGGGCTGGTATCAAGATCTACAAAGAACTTCTCAAACTCAAGACCCAAAAAAATAATCAAGTAAAAAAAAATGGGCAGAGGACATGAACAGACACTTTTCCAAAGAAGACATATAAATGGCTAACAGACAAATGAAAAAATGTTTATCATTAACCATCAGGGAAATTCAAATCAAAACCACATTGAGATGTCACAATCTTTTTAAAGGGTTTATTTATTTTATTTTAGAGAGAGAGAGAGTGAGGAGAGGGGCAGAAGAGGGAGAGAACCTCAAGCACACTCTGCAATGCGTGGAGAGCTTGACATGGGGCTCGATCTCACAATCCTTGAGATCATGACTTGAGCTGAAACCAAGAGTCAGACGCTTAACTGACTGAGCCACCCAGGTGTCCCCAGAAGTGGCACAATGGGCATGGTGTCTGTATAACAAGCAAGGGAGAAACACAGGAGGGAAAAATCACGTTCCCTCAAAGAGGAAGAAAAAGACTTGAGTTTTTCCTATTAAACTTACACACATTATATGTCACTTAAATCCTAAATAAGCTGGATAAAAAATTAAAGTGAGGTTTGAATCCAATTATTAAAAAACGGCATAAATTTTTTGAAGCATTTTGGTGATATGTCCTTTCTGATGTAATTCCACATATCCAATGCAAACACTAATTAACAAATATTGTAACCAAAAAAGGATCATATTAAACATGTTATAGGCTTTTTCCTGTTAAAGTATTTAAACAGAGAGGCAACTATGTTTAGGTGGTTCTAATGCCTTGGCAGCCAGCAGAAGGAAATAAACCCAAGCCAGAGTCAATTCCTGCAAATGCCTCAAAGTCAAGAATTTGGAACTTAAGAATAACCCATCACAAGCATTTAAGTAGGCTTTCCCAAACATTTAAGTCATTGCCTATCAAATAATGTCTTTGCTTTGCTCTGTGTCTTTAGAAAAACCTTTGCCCTGATCCTATCCAGAGAACACTACTAATGACTTTTGTTTAGCACTGCCTGATATGAACCACTGTTTACTCACATAAAATATTGAAAATCTTATTGTGCCTCAGTTTTTCTTCTTTAAAAGTTATTTTTTTATTTTTAAAATTCCAGTGAGGTTAATATATGGTGTTATATTAGTTTCAGGTATACAATATAGTGAATCAAGAATTCTATACATTACTCAGTGTTCAGCACTCTTCATCCCCATCACGTGTTTCATCCATCCCTCACCCACCTCACCTCTGGTGACCATCAGTGTGTTCTCTGTAGTTAAGAGTTTGGGGTTTTTTGGGGGGGCAGTTTGGTCCCCTTTTTTCTTTGTTATTTTGTTTATTTCATGAATTCCTCATATCAGTGAAATGTTATGCTCTTTGTCTTTCTCTCACTGACTGGATCTATCGATGTTTTGCAAAATGTCAAGATTTCATTCTTCTTTATGACTAATATTGAACTGCAAATATATATATTCAATTGCATATATATAGACACAAATATGTTCGTGTGTGTGTGTGTGTGTGTGTGTGTGTGTGTGTGTGTGTGTGTGTACTGCATCTTCCCTATCCATTCATCAATCAATGGACACTTGTGTTCCTTCTGTATCTTGACTATTGTAAATAATGCTTCAGTAAACATAGGGATGCCTCAGTTTTCCTTTTAATATCCATTTAACATGTTGGAGACACAAGAATTCCAGAGATAAGCTAATATATTGTGAGGGTTTCCAATATTACAGGTACTATCTTAAGTGTTCTGCATGGATAATCTATTGTTCATCATAACAACACTATGATATAGGGGTTCTGCTTATCACAGTTACAGATCAAAATAGAGGCCAAGGTAGTTACTCAGAATAGACAGAGTAAAATTAGTTTCACTAAAAAGCTTACAGATTTTCTTGTCATTAAAAATTATAGTGTATTAGGATTTTTAGCAACTTTATATTTTTTAAGCTTTGATTTAAATTCCAGTTATTTAACATACAGTGTAATAATAGTTTCAGGTGTACAATGTAGTGATTCGCCACCTCCACACCTCACCTGGTGCTCATTATCACAAGTGCGCTCCTTCATCCCCTTCACCTATTTCACCCAGCCGCCCATGACCACCTCTCTGGTAACCCTCAGTGTGTTCTCAGGAGTGAAGATCCTGTTTCTTGGTTTGCTTCTCCCTCTCTTTTTTTCCCCATTGCTCATTTGCTTTGTTTCTTAAATTACACATTTGAGTGAAATCCTATGGTATTTGTCTTTCTCTGGCTGACTTATTTTCCCCAGCATAATACTCTCTAGCTCCATTCATGTCATTGCAAATATCCAAAACTTCATTTTTTATGCCTGAGTTCCATTGTGTGTATATATATATATATATATATATATATATATATATATATATATATATATATATATATACCACTTCTTTATCCAAACACCAGTCCATGGACACTTGGGCTCTCTCCATAATTTGGCTATTGTAGATGATTCAGCTATAAACATTGGGATGTATGTGTATCACTTTGAATCAGTATTTTTGTATTATTTGGATGAATACCAAGCACAATTGCTGGATTGTACGATAGTTCTATTTTGAACTTTGTAAGGGACCTCCATACTGTTTTCTATATGGGCTGCACCAGTTTCCATTCCCACCAACAGGGTAGGAGTGTTCCTTTTCTCTACATCCCCGTCAACCCCCATTGTTTCCTGTGTTGTTAATTTTAGCCATCCTGACAGGTGTGAAGCTATATCTCATTGTAGCTTTGACTTGTATTTCCTTGATGATGACTGATGTTGAGCATCTCTTCACGTTTCTGTTAGCCATCTGGGTGTCCTCTTTGAGAAAATGTCTGCTCATGTCTTCTGCCCATTTTTAACTGGATTATTCAGTTTTTGGGTGTTGAGTTTGATAACTTCTGTGTAGATTTTGGATACTAGCCCTTTACCTGTTAAGACATTTGCAAATATCTTCTCCCATTCTGTAGGTCGGCTGTTAGTTTTGTTGATTGTTTTCTTCACTGTGTAGAAACTTTTTATCTTGATGACGTCCCTATAGTTCATTTTTGCTTTTGTTTCCCTTGCCTCAGGAGATATATCTACAAAAAAGTGTTTCAGCCTGTTTATTTTATTTTATTTATTTATTTTTAATTTAAATTCAATTTAATTAACATACAGTGTATTATTAGTTTCAGAGGTAATATTTATTGATTCATCAGTTGCATATAACACCAAGTGCTTATTACATCAAATGCCCTCCTTAATGCCCATTACTCAGTTACCCCATCCCCTGACCCACCACCCCTCCAGCAACCCTCCATTTGTTTCCTATACTTGAGTCTCTTATCATTCAACTCCCTCTCTGTTTTTATCTTATTTTAATTTTCCTTCCCTTCCCCTGTGTTCATCTGTTTTGTTTCATGAATGAAATCATATGACATTTCTATTTCCCTGACTGACTTATTTCGCTTAGCACAATATCCTCTAGTTCCATCCACGTTTTGGCAAGATTTCATTCCTTTTTGGTTTTTTTGATGGCTGAGTAATATTCCATATTACTTATACTATATATAGAGATATAGGTATATAAATATATGTATGTATACTACATCCTCTTTATCCATTCATCTGTCAATGGATATCTGGGCTCTTTCCCCAGTTTGGCTATTGCAGACATTGCTGCTATGAACATTGGGGTGCATGTGCCCCTTCTTTTCACTGCATCTGTATCTTTGGGGTAAATACCTAGTAGTGCAATTGCTGGGTCATAGGGTAGCTCTATTTTTACCATCTTGAGGCACCTCCATACTGTTTTCCAGAGCAGCTGCACCAGTTTGCATTCCCACCAGCAGTGTAAGAGGGTTCCTCTTTCTCTGCATCCTTGCCAACATGTGTTGTTTCCCCGACTTGTTAATTTTAACCATTCCACCTCTGAGGTGGTATTTCATTGTGGTTTTGATTTTTATTTCCCCAATTCGGCCTATGTTGAAGACATTCCTACCTATGTTCTTCTGTAGCATTTTTATGGTTTCAGGTGTCACATTTGGTTTTCATCCATTTTGAATTTATTTTTGTAATCTTTGCTTTCTGTGTTAAACTTCTGGTAGTGAAGTTTTTACATTTGTTTTTAATCTTTTGTGTATATTTTATACATATTTTTGTGTTTACAATGGGTATTACTTTTAATGTAATAAAATTATTATGTCCAAATGAAACTTACTGCAATTAACTATATAAAAACATACAATACAGCAACACTCTAACAACAACAACAACATACAACACTCTGCTCCTTTACAACTCACTTCCCACCACTTTCAATTGTTGATGACACAAATTCACATTTTCGCACATCATATGCCCAGGAACATAACCTGAACATACTTTTAAAAGGTTTAGCCTTCTAAAATTATGATGAACTCAACATTTTGAGTTATAATCTCATTTCAATAATACTAGTTTTTACTCTAGTAATGTTCTCCTTAAATGTATTACTGTCATGAGCACACTACGAAGGTGCACACCTGAGTTGTGTATTTCTACAATGTCAGCTTTATTCAGTCACAAAGCAAGGTTAATCACAATGATAAAGCAGATTCAGGATTCCAACTCAAGTGACATTTCACCATGTGATTAAACTTGGCTTCTTACACAGCACATAGAGCAGGACATAAGCCACACAACAAACAGGATAGGAGAAAGGTGTAGGAGGTTCACCAAAAAAGGCAAAGCCAGTCTGTGGACACACAGTTGAGATAAGGCCTGGGTCCAGTCTGCGGCAGCTCTGGGCACTTACAGCTCATTATGTTCAAGCAGTGAAGGATCTCCATTCTGTTCAAAGACCAACTGGGCAGGGCCCCTTCTGACTGTTGCCTTTTTTAAATGGTCAGACAGAGGTCATGTCTGAAGAGTCTGACAGTTTGTTGCACAAATTCTCTTCTTTTAAAAGGGATTTAATTTAATTTTTAAAGGGGCCCTGCAGACCTCCTCTGGTTCTCATAACTGATTGTTATCAGTTCTGGGGTGTTAGCTGCTGCTAATCCCAGCAATATCTCCTAGGTACAGTACCCTTAACTTCTTGTGTCACTGCTTGACACAGCCTCCTGCTTGATACAGGCTTCTGCTTGACACAAAAGACTCCATTTTGCCCTCTAGTCTCTTAAATAATGTAGAGAACAAAAAGTACATTTACAAACCATTCTTACAATAATACTGGTTTTTATATTGCCCGTATATTTACCTTTATTGAGATCTTTATTTCTCCATATGATTTTGATGTGCTATCTATTGTCCTTTCATTTTACCTTTCAGGGGTCTTTCAGCATTTCTTACAGGGCAGTGTAGTAGTCATAAACTCCCTCAGCTTTTGTTAGTTTGGGAATTTCATGATTTCTCCCTTTCTTTTAAAGGGCGATTTTGCTGGATAAAGGATTCTATTTTTTAAGTTTTTATTTAAATTCCAGTATAGTTAACATACACTGTAACATTAGTTTCAGGTGTACAATTAGTGATTCAACACTCACATACATTTCTCAGTGCTCATCACAAGTGTATTCCTGAATCCCCACCATCTATTTTACCTATCCTCCCACCCAGCTCCATTTGAGACAAAACAAATAAGCAATGGGAAAAAAGAGAGAGAGAGAAAGGCAAACTAAGAAACAGACTCTTAACTATGAATATAGGATTTTTGTTTGACAGTTTTTCTTTACTTCAGCACTCTGCCATATTGGCTCACTTTCTTCTGGCCTCCAAGTTTTTGATATTAGATTTCATGATAATTCTATTAAAATTCCCTTGTAGGTGATGCATTGATTTCATCTTGCTGCTTTCAAGATTCTCTCTTTGTTTTCTGAAACTGACTAAATTGTATCTTGTGTGGTCCTCTGACTTATTCTTACTTGGAGTTTGTCAAGCTATTTTGGTGTTTATATTCATGTCTTTCATAAAATTGGGAAGCTTTCAGCCATTGTTTCTTCAAGTACCCTCTGAATCTTTCTCTAGAACAATGTTCACATTGTTCCCTTTATTGTGTCCCAGCAGTCCCAAAGTCTCTTTTCTTTTCTTTTCTTTTTTTAATCTTTTTTTTTTTTCTGTTCTTCAGCCTAAATAATTTTCATTGTCCTACCTTCAGGTTCATTCGTCCTTCTTTATGCTCATATATGCCTT
Source organism: Zalophus californianus (assembly GCF_009762305.2). NCBI lineage: Eukaryota > Metazoa > Chordata > Mammalia > Carnivora > Otariidae > Zalophus > Zalophus californianus. The sequence continues at coordinate 2,452,446 of NC_045613.1, read as the reverse complement.
TGAATCCCTGTAGTGAATTAGAATTTTCAGCTCCACAACTTCTTTTTGTTTTCATTTTCGTGTCTGTCTTTCGTGATATTGATCACATGTCATATTTTTTTCCTTTTTTACATCTTACTTTAGTTCTTTGAGCATCTTTAGAAAAGTTGTTTTAAAGTCTTTGTCTAATATATTTGACATTAGGTCTTTTTCAGGACAGGTTATGTTAAATTATTTTTTATCCTTTAAGTTGACCGTCGTTTCCTGTTTCTTGGTATGCCCTATGGTTTTTCATTTTGGTTTTTGTTTCTTTGTTTTGTTGTTGTTGTTGTTGTTGCTTTTTCTAGTTTAACACTGGATATTTCAATCTATCAATGTGGAAATTCTGGAAATCAGATTCTCCTATTCCTCGGGTTTTGTTATTGTTATTTTGTTGTGGTTGTTGTTTTGTTTTAGGCTCTCTCTGTGTTGAAGATGTCTGAGGTGTAAACTTAATGTTTTCTTATGTCTCTTCTGATTCTTTCTTTGGCCATTCACAGACACTTTCTAATTTTTTCCATATGTGCAGTGGTTTTTGAATGTTCTTGTATTTAATATCTGGCTCCTGAAAGGCTAAAAGAGAAGAAAAAGGCTGGGGGAAGAGAGCAGTAGCCCTATAATCTCCTGTAAGTCAATTTAACCCAAGAGATGGGTGTGTAACAATAAGAGGAGGGAACTACAATGGCTGTCTGTCTCTTTACACCTCTTTGGTTGGAAACAGCAATCAGCAATTAGCAAAAAATCCCAAAAATCAGCAAAATTTTTGAAGGACAAAGGTCTTTTTTACTCACCTTAAATCCTGCAAGCTCTGTGTGCAAACTGCTTGAGGAATGCATTCACAGCTGCTTCCCATGTTAGCTGGGGTAAGAAATTGGTAGTTTCACCACACAGGGAGCTGAAATTGATAAAAACTAACCATAATATACCATCCAAGCCTTTCCCTGGAGGTTGCAAATCTTCGACAGAATCCAGATTTCAAAAACAGTTAGAACTCTAATAGATTAAGAGAATGCTATTCAGGTACAGAGACAGATTACTTGTTCTTCCTTCACTGTTATTTCCCAGAATCCTCGGCTTATATTCCTTTTTTGGGGAAAGAGGATATAAATATAGCTATCCCTGCTTTCTTTTGATTTCCATGTGCATGGAATAGCTTTTTCTCTTTTTCTCTCTTTACTTTGAGCCTCTGGGCATCTTTTTTTTTTAAGGTTTCATTCATTCATTCATTCATTCATTCATTTATTCATTATATGTCAGAGAGAGAGAGAGAACAAGCAGGGGGAGGAGCGGCAGGCAGAGGGAGAAGCAGGGTCCCCACCGAGCAAGGAGCCTGAAGCGGGACTCCATCCCAGGGACCGGGGGAATCATGACATGAGCCAACGGCAGATGCCACCAACTAAGCCATACATGTGCCTACCTCTTTGTATCTTTTAAAGCTGAAGCAAGTCCTTTGTAGGCAGCGTATCGTTCTAATTTTGATCCATTCAGCCATTCTATGTCTTTTGATTGCAGAGTTTAGTTCATTTACATTTAAAGTAATTGATAGATCTGGATTTACAATTGCTATTTTGTTTACTGTCTTCTTTGATCCTCTCTTGCTTTGTGATTTGATGATCTTTCTGTAGTGGTTTGCTTTGATTCCTTTTTTAAAAACTTTTCTGTATCAATTATATATTTTTGCTTTTTGGCAAATCAATATTTTTAATATATTTTTTAAAGTTTTAATACAATATCTCTTATTGGTAACAGTTTATTTTAAACTGATAACAAGTTAACACTGAATGCACACAAAGCTCTACAATTTCACACTTCTCCTCCCCAAATTTTACATTTTTCACACTGTGTCTCAATAACAAATTATTATATATGTATCCATAATACTCTCATCTTCTAATATTTGTGCAAGAGATATAAAATCATAATATTCAATAATAATAATAATGGTGTAACAATCACCATTTCAACATTACAGTATCCTGAGTTTACCTACATGTTTACTTTTACCAAAGAATTTTATATTTTCCTTTATTTTCTGTATACTAAATAGCATTTTAAAATTCCAGCCTGAAGAATACACTTTAGTATTTCTATTATGATTGATTTAGTGGTGAAGACTTTTATCAGAATTTTTTTTTAATCTGGAAAAATCTCTTTTTCAATCTGAAGAATGATTTTGCTGGGTAGAGTGTTCTTGTTTGCTAGTGTTGGTTTTGTTTCCAGAACTTTGATTATATAATCCGATTTCCTTCTGGCTTGCTACCTTTCTGTCGAAAAATCTGGTGGTTGATTTATGAGGGTTCCCTTATGCATAACAAGTTGCTTTTCTCTTGTTGTTTTTAAGGTTCTCTTGTGTATTTCACTTTTAATAATTTAACTATAGTATGTCTTGTTGTCTCTTTGGATTCACCTTTTTTGGTCATTCCTAGGCTTCCTGGTTCTGGATGACTATTTCATTCCCCATATTACGGAAGAGTTCAGCTTTTATTTCTTGGTAAGGGTGCTGTCCCTTTAAATTTCTCTTCTCCTTTGTTCCCCTAACAGGCACATTTGTCGACCTGAGGGTGTCCAGTAAGTCCTGAAAGCAAACTTCACTTTTTAAAAATTCTTTTTAAAGAATTTTTCTTTTGATCCTTTTGACTGGATGAATTCCGCTGACTTACCTTCTATTAATAGATGCAGTCTGCTATGGGAACTGCTATATTGAACTTTTCAGTTCAGTTAATATATTCTTCAGCTCTGTGATTTCTTTCATTTTTAAAATTATTTTATTTAAATTCAATTTAATTAACTTTCACTTTATTATTGTTTCAGAGGTAGAAATTTGTGATTCATCAGTTTCATAAAACACCCACTGCACATTACTTCAAGGGCTCTCCTTAATGCCCATCACCCAGTTATCCCATCCCTCCATTCACTTCCCCTCCCCCAACCCTCCATTTGTTTCTTATACTTAAGGGTCTCCTATGATTTACCTCCCTCTTTGTTTTCATCTCATTTTAATTCTCCTTCCCCTCCCCTATGTTCATCTGTTTTGTTTCTTAAATTCCATATTGGAGATGGGGTGGAGGGGGCAGAGCAAGATGGTGGAGGAGTAGGAGACCTGGATTTCATTTGGCCTCAGGAATTCAGCTGAATAGGGATCAAACCATTCTGAACACCTACAAACTCAACAGGAGATCTAAGAGAAGAATAGCAACAACTCTCTGAACAGAAAAGCGACCACTTTCTGGAAGGTAGGACGTGTGAAGGGAATCCCAGGTGATATTTGGGAGGATAGATGGCAGGGGAGGGGGCCTCTGATGGCCGCTTCTGGCAAATGATAGAGCGGTGGAGCAGAAAATCGGAACTTTTAGAAGACGGCTCCGCTGAGGGACGTTGCTCCAGTGGCTATGCGGGGAGTGGAACCCTCGTGGGACAGTGCGGTCTCAGGACCCTCGGGGTCACAGAAAGCCCAGGGGTGCCTGAGAGCAGCAGACCTCCCAGGTATGGGAGCGACAGAGCCAAGGCACGGGTTCTCAGCTCGGGGTTGCCATAAAGTGTGATCCGCGGCCCAGGTGGGCCACTGCTCCTCCAGCAGGGACCCAACAAGCGGCAGAGCGGGGGAGACTTCCCTTCTTCCCCAGGGAGGAGCGGCGTGGGAGCGCACCGCAGGGATCTGCTGGGTTTGGAGACTCCACACGGGGTCGGGTGCCAGAGATAGAAACGCTCGGTCACAGGGCGGGTGAGCACGGAGTGCGGCTGGAGACCGGGGAGATGGGAGTGACTGCTTTCCTCTGGGGGCACATTGAGGAGCGGGGCCCCGAGTTCTCAGGTGGAGATTGGGAGGCCACCATTTTCACCCTGGTCCTCCAAAGCTGTACCGAGAGCTTACAGGGAACAAAAGCTCCTGAGAGCAAACCCAAGCAGCTTGCTTAGCCCCGAGGGACAAGGATGGGGCAATTCCACCTCCAGCAAAGACAGTTGGGAACCACAACAGGCCCCTCCCCCAGAAGATCAGCACGAACAGCCAGCAAGCCAATAACAAGTTCAGCCATCAAGGAGAGCGGGAGAACTCCAGCGCTAGGGGAATACTGCACATAGAATTCATGGTTGTTTTTTTTTTTTTTTTTTTTTTTTTTACCATGATTCATTAGTTTTTCAGTGTTCATTTTTTTAACTTTTTTTTAATTTTTCTTTTTCCCTTTTTTCAACCAACATCTTATCAATACCTTTTTAAAAAAAAAAAACATTTTTTATTTTTCATTTTTAGAGTCATATTTTATCCCTTCATAGTAGTTACCCTTATTTTGGGCATATATATATAGTTCTCTCTTTAAAATTTTGAGATACAGTTTCTTCTAACAGATCAAAATATACCCTAAATCACTAGTGTATGGCTTTGTTCTAGACTCCTGCCTGATCACATTGTCTCCCTTTTTTTTCTTTTTTTTTTAAATCTTCTTCTTTCTTTTTTCAAACAACTTCTTATCTTATCAATTCCTTTTATAAAATCTTTTATAATTCTCACCTTTACAGTCATCTTCCATCCCTTCATTGTATCAACCCTTACTTTGTATATATATAAGTCTTTCTTCCTTTAAAATTTTAGGAGGCACTTTTTTCTAACAGACCAAAATACGCCCAAAATCTAGTGTGTGGCACTGATCTATGTACTAGCCTGATCATATTTGATCATAATCTGTTTTTTTTTGTATTGTTCTGTTTTTGTTTTTATCTTTTTGGTTTTTTTTTTTCTCTCTTTTCTCTTTCTTTTCTCTTTCTTTCCCTTTCTTTTCCCCTGGTTTCAGGTCTTTTCTGATTTGTATAGAATATATTTGCTGGGGACGTTGTTAACCTGTTAGCATTTTGTTCTCTCATTCATCTATTCTCCTCTGCACAAAATGAGAAGAAGAAAAAAATCACCTCAGGAAAAAGAACAAGAGGTAGTACCGTCAGCCAGGGACCTACTCAATACGGACATTAGTACGATGTCGGACCTAGAGTTCAGAATCGTGACTTTAAAGATACTAGCTGGGCTTGAAAAAAGCGTGGAAGTTATTAGAGAAACCCTTTCTGGAGAAATAAAGGAACTAAAATCTAACCAAGTCGAAATCAAAAAGGCTATTGATGAAGTGCAATCAAAAATGGGGGCACTAAATGCTAGGATAAATGAGGCAGAAGAGAGAATCAGCGATGTAGAAGACCAAATGATGGAAAATAAAGAGGCTGAGAAAAAGAGAGAGAAACAACTATAGGATCACGAGGGCAAAATTCGAGAGATAAGTGATATGATAAGATGAAACAACATTAGAATAATTGGGATCCCAGAAGAAGAAGAAAGAGAGAGAGGGGCAGAAGGCATATTGGAGCAAATTATAGCAGAGAACGTCCTTAATGTGGGGAAGGAAACAGGCATCAAAATCCAGGAGCACAGAGAACCAGTCTCAAAATCAATAAAAACAGTTCAACACCCCGACATCTAATAGTAAAATTTACGAGTCTCAGACACAAAGAGAAAATCCTGAAAGCAGCTCAGGAGAAGAGATATGTAACCTACAATGGTAGAAACATTAGATTGGCAACAGACCTCTCTACAGAGACCTGGCAGGCCAGAAAGGACTGGCATGATATCTTCAGAGCACTAAACGAGAAAAATATGCAGCCAAGAATACTATATCCAGCTGGGCCATCATTGAAAATTGAAGGAGCGATAAAAAGCTTCCAGGACAAACAAAAACTAAAGGAATTTGCAAACACGAATCTAGCCCTCCAAGAAATATTGAAAGGGGTCCCCTAAGCAAAGACAGAGCCTAAAAGCAGCATAGATCAGATAGGAACACAGACAATATACAGTAAAAGTCACCTTACAGGCAATACCATGGCACTAAATTCATACCTTTCAATACTTACCCTGAATGTAAATGGGCTAACTGCCCCAATCAAAAGACACAGGCTATCAGATTGGATTAAAAAACAAGACCCATCAATATGCTGTCTGCAAGACACTCGTTTTAGACCCAAAGACACCCCCAGATTGAAAGTGAGGGGGTGGAAAACTATTTACCATGCTAATGGACACCAAAAGGAAGCTGGGGTGGCAATCCTTATATCAGACAAATTAGATTTTAAGCCAAAGACTGTAGTAAGAGATGAACAAGGACACTATATCCTACTTAAAGGGTCTGTCCAACAAGAAGATCTAACAATTGTAAATATCTATGCCCCGAACATGGGAGCAGCCAATTATATAAGGCAATTAATAACAAAAGCAAAAAAACACAATGACAACAATACAATAATAGTGGGGGATTTTAACAACCCCCTGACTGAAATGGACAGATCATCTAAGCAAAAGATCAACAAGGAAATAAAGACTTTAAATGAAACACTGGACCAAATGGACTTCACAGACATATTCAGAACATTCCATCCCAAAGCAACGAAATACACATTCTTCTCTAGTGCCCATGGAACATTCTCCAGAATTGATCACATCCTAGGTCCCAAATCAGGTCTCAACCGGTACCAAAAGATTGGGATTATTCCCTGCATATTGTCAGACCACAATGCTTTGAAACTAGAATTCAATCACAAGAGGAAAGTCGGAAAGAACTCAAATACATGGAGGCTAAAGTGCATCCTCCTAAACAATGAATGGGTCCACCAGGAAATTAAAGAAGAATTTAAAAAATTCATGGAAACCAATGACAATGAAAACACAACTGTTTAAAATCTTTGGGATACAGCAAAGGCAGTCCTGAGAGGAAAGTATATAGCAATACAAGCCTTTCTGAAGAAACAAGAAAGGTCTCAAACACACAACCTAACCCGACACCTACAGGAGCTGGAGAAAGAACAGCAAATAAAGCCTAAACCCAGCAGGAGAAGAGAGATAATAAAGATCAGAGCAGAAATCAATGAAATAGAAACCAAAAGAACAGTAGAACAGATCCACAAATCTAGGACGTTGTTCTTTGAAGGAATTAGCAAGATTGATAAACCCCTGGCCAGACTTATCCAAAAGAAAAGAGACATGACCCGAATCAACAAAATCATGAATGAAAGAGGAGAGATCACAACCAACATCAAAGAAATACAAACAATTAGAAGAACATATTATGAACAACTCTATGCCAGCAAATTAGATAACCTGGAAGAAATGGTTGCATTCCTAGAGATGTATCAACTACCAAAATTGAACCAGGAAGAAATAGAAAACCTGAACAGACCTATAACCACTAAGGAAATTGAAGCAGTCATCCAAAATCTCCCAAAAAACAAAAGCCCAGGGCCAGATGGCTTCCCAGGGGAATTCTATCAGACATTTAAAGAAGAATTAATACCTACTCTCTTGAAACTGTTCCAAAAAAATAGAAATGGAAGGAAAACTTCCAAACTCATTTTATGAGGCCACCATTACCTTGATCCCCAAACCAGACAAAGACCCCATCAAAAAAGAGAATTACAGACCAATATCCTTGATGAACATGGATGCAAAAATTCTCACCAAAATACTAGCCAATAAGATCCAACAGTACATTAAAAGGATTATTCACCATGACCAAGTGGGCTTTATCCCTGGGCTGCAACTCGGGTTCAACATCCGCAAATCAAACAATGTGATAGAATACATTAACAAAAGAAAGAACAAGAATCATATGATTCTCTCAATAGATGCAGAAAAAGCATTTGACAAAGTACAGCATCCTTTCTTGATCAATACTCTTCAGAGTATAGGGATAGAGTGTACATACCTCAATATCATAAAAGCCATCTATGAAAAACCTACAGCGATTATCATTCTCAATGGGGAAAAGCTGAGAGCTTTTCCCCTATGGTCAGGAACGAGGCAGGGATGTCCACTCTCACCACTGCTATTCAACATAGTATTAGAAGTCCTAGCCACAGCAATCAGACAACAAAAAGAAATCAAAGCCATCCAAATCGGCAAAGAGGAAGTCAAACTCTCTCTCCTTGCAGATGATATGATACTGTCTGTGGAAAACCCAAAAGACTCCACCCCAAAACTGCTAGAACTCATACAGGAATTCAGAAAAGTAGCAGAATATAAAATCAATGCACAGAAATCAGTGGCATTCCTATACACCAACAACAAGACAGAAGAGAGACAAATCAAGGAGTCAATCCCATTTACAATTGCACCCAAAACCATAAGATACCTAGGAATCAATTTAACCAAAGAGGCAAAGGATCTGTACTCAGAAAACTATAAAATTCTCATGAAAGAAATTGAAGAACACACAAAGAAATGGAAAAACATTCCATGCTCATGGATTGGAAGAACAAACATTGTGAAGATGTCAATGCTACCTAGAGCAATCTACCCATTCAATGCAATCCCCATCAAAATACCATCCAATTTTTTCAAAGAAATGGAACAAATAATCCTAAAATTTGTATGCAACCAGAAGAGACCCCGAATAGCCAGAGGAATGTTGAAAAAGAAAAGCAAAGCTTGTGGCATGGCCATTCCGGCCTTCCAGCTCTATTACAAAGCTGTCATCATCAAGACAGTATGGTACTGGCACAAAAACAGACACATAGATCAATGGAACAGAATCGAGAGCTCAGAAACGGACCCTCAACTCTATGGTCAACTCATCTTTGACAAAGCAGGAAAGAATGTCCAGTGGAAAAAAGACAGTCTCTTCAACAAAGGGTGTTGGGAAAATTGGACAGCCACTTGCAGAAGAATGAAACTGGACCATTTCCTTACACCACACACAAAAATAGACTCAAAATCGTTGAAAGACCTAAACGTGAGACAGGAGTCCATCAAAATCCTAAAGGAGAACACAGGTAGCATCCTCTTCGACCTCAGCCGCAGCTACTTCTTTCTAGAAATATGGCCAAAGACAAGGGAAGCAAGGGCAAAAATGAACTATGGGACTTCATCAAGATAAAAAGCTTTTGCACAGCAAGAGAAACAGTCCACAAAACCAAAAGACAACCGACAGAATGGGAGAAAATATTTGTAAATGACATAACCGATAAAGGGCTAGTATCCAATATCTGTAAAGAACTTATCAAACTCAACACCCGAAGAACAAACAATCCAACCAAGAAATGGGCAGAAGACATGAACAGACATTTTTCCAAAGAAGAGATCCAAATGGCCAACAGACACATGAAAAAGTGGTCAATGCCGTTCGGCATCAGGGAAATCCAAATCAAAACCTCAATGAGATACCACCTCATATCAGTCAGAATGGCTAAAATTAACAAGTCAGGAAACGACAGATGTTGGCGGGGATGCGGAGAAAGGGGAACCCTCCTACACTGTTGGTGGGAATGCAAGCTTGTGCAACCCCTCTGGAAAACAGTATGGAGGTTCCTCAAACAGTTGAAAATAGAGCTACCCTACGATCCAGCAATTGCACTACTGGGTATTTACCACAAAGATACAAATGTAGGGATCCAAAGGGGTACGTGCACCCCAATGTTTATAGCAGCCATGTCCACAATAGCCAAACTGTGGAAGGAGCCAAGATGTCCATCGACAGATGAATGGATCAAGAAGACGTGGTATATATACACAGTGGAATATTATGCAGTCATTAAAAGGAATGAGATCTTGCCCTTTGCAACGACGTGGATGGAACTGGAGGGTGTTATGCTGAGAGAAATAAGTCAATCGGAGATAGACATGTATCATATGACCTCACTGATATGAGGAATGCTCAATCTCAGGAAACAAAGTGAGGGTTGCTGGAGTGGTGGGGAGTGGGAGGGGTGCGGCGGCTGGGTGATAGACATTGGGGAGGGTATGTGCTATGGTGAGCGCTGTGAATTGTGCAAGACTGTTGAATCACTGATCTGTACTTCTGAAACAAATAATGTAACATATGTTAAGAAAGAAGAAAAAGAAGAGGATAGCAGGAGGGGAAGAATGAAGGGGAGTAAGTCGGAGGGGGAGAGGAACCATGAGAGACGATGGACTCTGAAAAACAAACTGAGGGTTCTAGAGGGGAGGAGGGTGGGGGGATGGTTTAGCCTGGTGATGGGTATTAAAGAGGGCACATTCTGCGTGGAGCACTGGGTGTTATGCACAAACAATGAATCATGGAACACTACATCAAAAACTAATGATGTAATGTATGGTGATTAACATAAAAATAAAAAATTAAAAAGAAAATTCCAATTGGAATGAAATCATATGGCATTTCTATTTCCTTGACTGATTTATTGAGCTTACCACAATACCCTCTAGTTCCATCCACATTTTTTCAATTGGCAAGATTTCATTCTTTTTTTTTTTTTTTGATGGTTAATCACTTAGCCATCAAAAAAAGCCATATATACACATATATATATTCAAATATATACATACATATTCATGTATATACATACCATGTCCTCTTCATCCATTCATCTGTCAATGGACATCTGGGCTCTTTCCATAGTTTGGTTATTTTGGACATTACTACCATAAACACTGGAATGCATGTGCCCCTTCAAATCACTATGTTTGTATCCTTTGGGTAAAAACCTAATAGCGCTATTACTGGGTCATAGGGTAGCTCTATTTTTAATGTCTTGAGGAAAACATACTGTTTTCAAGAGTGGCTGCACCAGTTTGCATTCCCACCAGCAGTATAAGAGGGTTCCCCTTTCTCTGCATCCTCGCCATAAGTGTTTCCTGACTTGTTAATGTGGCCATTCTGCCTGTAGGGGAGTATCTCACGTGGTTTTGATTTGTCCCTCCTTGATGCCCAGTGATGTTGAGCGTTTCTTTCATGTATCTGTTAGCCATTTGTATGTCCTTTTGGAGAAATGTCTGTTCATATCTTCTGGCCATTTCCTGACTGGATTTTTTGTTTGTTAGGTGTTGAGTTTCATAAGTTCTTTATAGATTTTGGATGCTAGCCTTTTCTCTCTCAGGCGTTTGAAAATATCTTCTCCCATTCCATAGGTAGCCTTTTAGTTTTGTTGACTGTTTCCTTTGCTATGAAAAAGCTTGTTACTTTCTAACATCCCAATAGTTCATTTTCACTTTTGTTTCCCTTGATTCTGGAGATGTGTTAGCAAGAAGTTGCTATGGCCTAGGTCAAAGAGGCCACTGCCTATGTTCTTCTCTAGGATTTTGTTGTGTTCCAGACTGACATCTAGGTCTCTCATCCATTTGGAGTTAATTTTTGTGTATAGTGTAAGAAAGTTGTCCAGTGTCATTCTTCTTCATGTTGTTGTCCAGTTTTCCCATCAGCATTTCTTGAACAGACTGTCTTTTATCTGTTGGATAGTCTTTCCTGCTTTGTCAAGGATTAGTTGACCGTAGAGTTAAAGGTCCATTTTTGGGTTCTCTTTCTGTTGCATTGATCTATGTGCCTGTTTTGTGCCAGTACCATACTGTCTTGCTGATGACAGTCTTGTGATACAGCTTGAAGACTGGGATTGTGATGCCTCAAGCTTTGGTTTTCATTTTCAACATCGCTTTGATTATTCAGAATCTTTTCTGGTTCCATACAAATTTTAGGATTGTTTGTTCCAGTTCTGTGAAAAATGTTGATGATATTTTGATAGAGATGGCATTGAATGTGTAGATTTCTTTGGGTAGTGTAGACATTTTAACAATATTTATTCTTCCAGTCCATGAGCAGGGAGTGTTTTTCCATTCCTTTGTGCCTCCTTCAGTTTCTGTCATAAGTGTTCTATAGTTTTCAGAGTACAGATCCTTTACCTTTTTGGTTAGGTCTATTCCTTGGTATCTTATCGTTTTTGGTGCCATTGCAAATGGGATTGATTCTTTAATTTCTCTTTCCTCTGCCCAGTTGTTATTGTATAGAAATGCAACTGACTTCTCTACGTTGATTTTATATCCTGCAACATTGCTAGTATCAGTTCTAGTTCCTATATCAATTTTTGTTGTAGTCTTTGGGTTTTCTACATAGAGTATCATGTCATCTGCAAAGGGTGAGAGTTTCATTTCTTCCTTTCCCATTTCAATGTCTTTTACATCTTTTTGTTGTCTAATTTCTGAGGCTAGGACTTCCACTCTTGTATTGAACAACAGTGGTGAGTAGATATCCTCGTCATGTTCCTGACCTTAGTTGACAAGCTCTCAGGTTTTCCCTGTTGAGGATGATATGCACTGTGGAGATTTTGTATATGGTTTTCATGATACTGAGGAGGCTATTTAACCTCTAAGTATCTGTGGTCCTTCCAATATTTTTTCTTCTGTTTGAGTTCATGTTTTAAAGCATGGTGTTCTAAAAATATCCATGAAATAAACTCACTCTTTTTATACCAGTTGAGACCTGACTGTGATTCAGTATGTGATCTATTCTGGAGAATGTTCCTTATGCATTCAAGAAGAATCTATATTCTGCTGCTTTGGGAAGAAGTCCTCTGAATATATCTGTGAAGTCTGTCTGGTCATTCAAAGCCCTTGTTTCCTTGTTGATCTTATGCTTAGATGATCCATTCATTGCTGTGAGTGGGGTGTTAAATTCCTCTATTATTATTGTATTATTTTTTTAAAGATTTTATTTATTTATTTATTAGAGCCAGAACGAGAGAGCAGAAGCAGAGGGGGTGGCACAGTGGAGGGAGAAGCAGGCTTCTCACTGATCCAGCCCCAGGACACTGGCAGATGCTTAACCGACCGAGCCACCCAAATACCCCTTATTATTGTATTATTATCAATTTCCTTCAGTTTGTTATTAATGGATTTATATAATTTATATAATTGGCTGCCCCCAATTTAGGAGCATAAATATTTACAGTTGTTAATCTTCTTGTTGATAGACCCTTTTATTATGATATAGCATCCTTCTTCATCTCTTATTACAATCTTTTGTTTAAAATCTAGTTTCTCCAATGTAAGGATGTCTACTCCAACTTTATTTTGATGTCCATTAGTATGATAAGTGGTTCTCCACCCACTCAATTTCAATCTAGAGGTGTCTGTGTGTCTAAAATTCATCTCTTGTAAGCAGCATATCGATGGTCATTTTTTTTTATCCAATCTGATACCTATGTCTTTTGATTGGACCATTTAGTCCATTCACATTCAGTGTAATTATTGAAGCATATGAATTTAGTGCCTTTCTAGTGCCTGTAAAGTTGCTGTTTCTGTATATTGTCTGTTTTCCTTTCTGTTTTGTTATTTTGGACTCTCTGTTTGCTAAAAGGATCCCCTTTAATATTTCTTGCAGCTCTGGCTTAGTGCTCACAAATTCCTTTACTTTTTGTTTATCCTAGAAATTTTTATGTCTTCTATTCTGAATGACAGCCTGCTTGATAAATTATTCTTGGATGCATTTATGTTTCACTTTTGGCATGTTGAGTCTATCATGCCAGTCCTTTCCTGACCCATCAGGCCTTTGTGGACAGATCTGCTGTCATCTTTATGTATCTTCCCTTGTAGTTTAAGGACCTCTTGTCCCAAGCTGCTTTCAGGATTTTCTCTTTATCTCTGAAATTTGTAAGCTTTAATATTATATGTCGAGGTGCTGACCTATTTTTACTGATTTTGAGTGGAGTTCTCTGTGCCTCTTGGACATGAATATCTGTTTCCTTCCCCAGATTAGGGAGGTTCTCAGCTCTAACTTGTTCAAATAAACCTTCTGACCCCTCTCCTTTTCTTCATGTTCTAAGACCTCTATTATCTGAATATTGTTTCACTTTATAGAACTGCTGAATTCTCAGAGTCTTCCTTCTTGATACAGTAGTTGTTTTTCTCTCTTCTTTTCAGTTTCCTTATTTTCCTTTTTTTTTCAGTTTCCTTATTTTCCATCATGTTGTCTTCAATATCACTGACTCACTCTTCTGCCTTGTTTATCCTCGCTGTTAGAGCCTCCATTTTTGACAGCATCTCATTAAAGCATTTTAAATTTCACCCTGATTAGTTTTAGTGCTTTTATTCATTTGGTAAGAGTTCTCTAGTGTCTTCTATGCTTTTTTTCAAGCCCAGCTAGTACTTTTATAATAGCTTTTTAAATTTGAGTTCAGACATCTTACTTATATACATATTGACTAAATCCCTGGCTGTGACTACTACATCCTGTTTTTTCTTTTGGGGTGAATTTCTCCACCACATCATTTTGTCCACAAAAGAATAGAAGAAAGAAAGGGAAAAGACAAGAATAAGAACAACAACAGAGAACAAAAGAAACCAGGAAAACAAGACAACAGAAAAATAAAACAAACCAGGAAGAAAAAAAAAAAACTAAGAAAAAAATCAAACAAGAAACAAAACAGTTCAAAATAAAAACTAGATTCTGGGTGTACTTTGGTCTGCTAGTTAAAAGAAACTAGGCCCAAAATTAGGAAAGAAAGGAAAACATATATATATGTATATATGTTATATAATTATAATATAATATAATTAATATAATATAATATAATATAATTAATACAATTAATACAATTAATATAATTAATATAATTAATATAATATAATAAATATATATGATGTGATATAGTATAGTATTTATAATAAATGGAAAGGAAATACATATATCATACATAATAAAAGGAAAGGAAAGCAAAATAATAAATATACATATAACACATTAAAATTAAAAAAAAGAATAAGGAAAGAATAAGAAAGGAATTGATAAAATGAGAAAATAGCTGGGGGAAAAAAACCAAAACACTAAGGAATAACTGCCCCCCCAACAAATGTTACATACTATTTTCCCCAAGAGCTGAATATTTGCAGTTCTCTATGATCAGTAAACTTGGTGCTAGCCAGTTGTGTCTGCTAATCTTCTGGGGGAGGGGCTTGTTGCCCTGATTCTCAGGTGTCCTTGCACTAGCAGAAATGCTCTGTCTTCTGGGGAAGGGCCTGTTGTGCTGATTCTCAGGTGACCTTTCACTAGTGGAAATGTGCCTACCTTGCCAAGGGGCCGGGCTCAGTGTAAGAGGCTCTGGATGCACTGTGTGGTGCTGTTTTGCTCCCTGAAGGCTTTCAGAACCAATGGTGGAATGAAAATGGTGGTGCCATGTTCTCTAGCCCCGGTCATCTCTGTGATTTCTACTCAGTACTTTTTAGTATTTTTATCTCTTTCTCAAAATTCCATCTGTGTTCACGCATTGCTCTCCTGACCTTGGTAAGCGTGTTCTTGACAGTTATTTTGAATTCTCTATCAGGTTAATCATGTATCTATCTTTCCTTATGATCTGTTTTGGATATTTAGATACTCTTTTGTTTGGAACAAGTTTCTTCACTCTCTGTGTTGGTTCCTGTACATTACTGAAAACAGCTCAAGGGGAAACAGGATCTAGCTTCTTTTAACAACCACACCCAAACACACCTATTTAAAATTTGCCACACACTGGAGAAGGTCAAAACTCTCCACTGCAGGCAAGGAGAAAATTTACAGAGGCTAGACCTGGGGGAAAGACCAGCCAAAACAGAGCAGAAGAGTGCATACTCTGAAACACTTCCTGAAGCACCAGGCTCAAGACAATACAAAACTTCTTCCTAATACAGGCATTGCTCTTAGGAGCAGGAAATGTAACAGGCTTTCCTAACACACATAAACAAAAATAGTGACCTTATGACAGATTGACAAAATGGAGGAATGCACCCCCCAAAAAGAACAGGAAGATGTCACAGCCAGGAAGATGTCAAGCATTGGAGACACTAGAGAATCCCTTACTACAGACATAAAAGAACTAAAATTTAATCAGGCCAAAATAAAAAATTCTGTACCTGTAATGCAAAACCAACTGGATGCCATGACAATGAGGGTGAACGAGGCAGAGGAACAAATCAGTGATATAGAGGATAAAATTATGGCCAAGAATGAAGCTGAAAAGAAGAGGGAAAGAAAAGTATTGGATCACGAATGTAGACGTAGGAAACTCAGCGACTCCTTAAAGCATAACATTTTATCAAGGGAGTCCCACAAGAAGGGAGGGAAAAGGGGTTTATTTGAGCTAGTTATCCTTTTGAGCTAGTTAAAGCTCAAAACTTCTCTAATTGTGGGAAGGAAAGAATCATCCAAATCCAAGAAGCACAGAGAACTCCCATCAAATTCAACAAAAGCTGGCCAACACCAACACTTTTCATAGTAAAATTTGAAAAGTACAGAGATAAGAATCCTGAAAGCAGCAAGGAAAAAGAAACCCCTAACCTACAAGGGGAGGCAAATCAGATTCACACCAGATCTCTCCACAGACACCTGGCAAGCCAAAGTTGAATGGCATGATGTATTCAACTTGCTGAACGGGAAACATACGCACCCAAGAATAATTTATCCAGCAAGGCTGTCATTAAGAATAGGAGAGAAAAAGCTTGCCAGACAAATAAAAACTGAAGGAGTTCATGGGACTGCTAACCCAGCTCTGCAAGAAATATTAAAGGGCATCCTTTGAGTGGGACAGAAAAACCAAAAGCAACAAACACTGAGAAGGAACAGAGAACATCTCCAGAAACAGTGACTTTAGAGGTAATACAATGGCACTGAGTTCTTGAACAATTACTACAAATGTAAAAGGACTAAATGCTCTAATCAAATTATATAGGGTGTCTGAATGGATAAAAAAATAAGAGAGAGACTTTTCTATATGGTGTGTACTAGAAACACATTTTAGACCTAATGGCACCTGCAGTTGGAAAGGGGTGTATGCAGAACCATCAGTCATGCTAATGGATGTCAAAAGAAGGCCCGAGTAGCCATGTTTATATCAGACAAACTAGATTAATTAATTGATTGATTTTGTATCTTAGAGCCATTTATTTTTTTATTATTATGTTCAATTAACCAACATATCCTACATCATTAGTTTTTGATGTAGTGTTTAACGATTCATTAGTTGCATATCATACGCAGTGCTCATCACCACATGTGCCCTCCTTAATGCCCATCACCTGGTTACCCCACCCCCACCTCCTCCCTTTTGTAACCCTCGGTTTATTTCATGGAGTCCAAAGTCTCTCATGGTTTGTCTCCCTCTCTAGATTTAAAACCAAAGACAAGAGCTGAATCAAAATTAATGGGTCTATCCAACAAAAATATCTAATGACTGTAAACATTTATGCTCCAACTTGGGAGGAACCAAATACATAAATTAATGAATAACAAACATAAGTAAACTCATTCATATTCATACAGTAATAATAGGGGACTTTAACACCCTACTCACAGCAATAGACAGATCATCTAAGAAGATCAACAAGGAAAAAAGGGACTCACTTGACCAGTTTAACTTAACAGATATATTCAGAGCATTTCATTCTAAAGAGCAGAATACATATTCTTCTTGAGTGTACATGAAACATTCTCCAGAATGGATCACATACTGGGCCACAAATCAGGTCTCAGCAAGTACAAAATGATAGCGGTCATACTATGCACGTTTTCTGACCACAACCCTATGAAACTTAAAGTCAACCACAAGAAAAAATTTAGAAAGACCACAATTACATCCTACTAAAGAATGAATGTGTCGGCATTCATTCACAGCAACTCAAAACCTTTGGGATGCAGCAAAGGCAGTCCTAAGAGGGAAGTATATAGCAATACAGGCCTTCCTCAAGAAGCAAGAAAAGTCTCAGTATATCACCTAACCTCACACCTGAGGGAGTTGAAAAATAAAAACAAAAACCTAAAGTCGGCAGAAGAAGGGAAATAATAAAGATTATTGATTAGAGCAGAAATAAACAGTATAGAAACAAATAGTAGATAGATTTATGAAGCTAAGAACTGGTTCTTGGAAAGAATTAATACAATTGACAAACTCCCTTTTGACTATTCAAAAAGAAAAGAGAAAGGACCCAAATAAATAAAATCACGAATGGAGGAGGAACTATCACAACCAACACCACAGAAATACAATTATACTACTATGACAAATTATGCACCAACAAACTGGGCAATCTGGAAAAAAAAAAGTGGACAAGTCCAAAAACCAGAAACTACGAAAGCTGAAACGGTAAGAAATAGAAAATCTGACCACACCCATAACCGGCAAAGAAATGGAATCAGGAATCAAAAATCTCCCAAGAGACAAAGAGCCTAATGGCTTCCCAGGGGAACTCTACCAGACATTTAAAGAAGTGTTCATTCCTATTCTTCTGAAGCTGTTCCAGAAAATAGAGATGGAAGGAAAACTTTCAAACTCATTCTGAATCCCAGCATGGCCTTGATCCCAAAACCAGACAAAGCCCCACTAAAAAGAATTACAGGCCAATATCCCTGATAAATATAGAACAAAAAATATCACCCAAATACTAGCAAGTCAAACTCAACACTACATTAAAAGAATTATTAATCATGATCTGGTGAGATTTATTCCTGAGGCTTTTGGTGGTCTATGGGGTTTTCTGTATATAGTATGATTCATCTGCAAATGGTGGAAGTTTTACTTCTTCCTTAGCAACTTGGATGCCTTTTAGATCACGTTCTTATCTGATTGCTGTGGTTAGGATTTCCAGTACCATGTTGAATAAAAGTGATAATGTGGACATCTTTGTCTTTTTCCTGATCTCATAGGAAAAGCCCTCAGTTTTTCATTGTTTGGATGTTAACTATGGGGTTTTCATATACGGTCTTTATTATTTTAAGGTGTGTTCCCTCTAAACGTACTTTGTTGGGGGTTTTCTATCATAAGTGGATGTTGTGTTTTTTCAAATGCTTTTTCTGCAACTATTGAGATTTTCATGTGGTTTTTATCCTTCTCTTGTTAATGTGATGAATGATGTTGATTGGTTTGTGAATATTGAACCACCCTTGAATCCCTGGAATAAATCCAAGCTGATGGTGGTGATTGAAATTTTAAGCGTGTTTTGGGATTCAAAAGATTTTTGCATCTATATTCATCAGCGATATTGACCTGCAACTTTTTGTTTTGTAATGTCTATCTGGTTTTGGTGTCAGGGTAATGCTGACTTAATATAATGCATTTGGAAGCTTTCCTTCCTCTTCTATTTATGAAATAGTTGAGAAGGATGGGTATTAACTCTTCTTTTAATATTTGGTAGAGATCACATGTGAAACCATATGGTTCTGGACTTCTGTTTTTTTGGGAGTTTTTTGAGTACTGATTTGATTTCATTGCTAGTAATTTGCCTGTTCAAATTTTCTATTTCTTATTGATGAAGATTTGGAGGGTTATGTTTCTAGGAATATATCCATTTCTTCTACAAATTCCAATTTCTTGACTTATAATTTGCCATAATATTCTCTTATAATCATTGCATTTCTGTCAATTTTATTTCTCCTCTTTCATTTCTGATTTTGTTTGAATGATCTCTCTCTCACTCTCTCTTTTTGCGATGAGTCTGACTAAAGCTTTATAATTTTTAAAAATTTTCTCAAAGAATCAGGCCCTGGTTTTATTGATTTTTTTGGGGGGGGTGTTGTTTGTTTTTAGGTTTGTTTTGTTTTGTTTGTCTCTGTGTCGTTTTTTTCTGCTCTAATCTTTATTATTTCCTTCCTTCCAGTGGCTTTGGGCTTTGGTTGTTCTTCTTTTCCTAGCTCCTTTAGCTGTGAGGGTAATTTGTTTGAGGTTTTTCTTACTTCCTGGAGTATTTCTGTATTGTTATAATGTTGATGATGATATGATTCTATCTTTCATTTTGCATATATTGAGCCTACATCCCAGAGATAAATTCAATTGATCATGAAAGATAAACCTTTTTTTTAAATTAAATTATGTACCATACAGTACATCATTAGTTTTTGATGTATTGTTCCATGATTCATTGTTTGAGTATAACACCTGGTGTTCCATGCAATATATGCCCTCTTTATTAACCATCACCAGGCTAAACCATCCCCTTTACCCTCCCCTCTGAAACCCTCAGATTGTTTCCCAGGGTCCATAGTGTCTCATGGTTCGTCTCCCCCTCTGGTTTCCCCCCTTCATTTTTCTCTTCCTTCGCCTAATGTCCTCCATGCTATTCCTTATGTTCCACAGATAAGTGAAACCATATAATTGTCTTTCTCTGCCTGACTTATTTCACTTAGCATAACCCCTCCAGTCCCAACCATGTCGATACAAATGTTGGGTATTCATTCTTTCCGATGGCTGAGTAATATTCTATTGTATATATGGGCCACATCTTCTTTATCCATTCGTCTGTTGAAGGACATCTTGGCTCCTTCCAGTTTGGCTATTGTGGACATTGCTGCTATGAACATTGGGGTGCACGTGCCCCTTCTTTTCACTACATCTCTATTTTGGGGGTAAATACCCAGTAGTGCAGTTCCTGGTTCATAGAGTAGCTCTATTTTTATCTATCTGAGGAACCTCCATAATGTTTTCCAAAGTGGCTGTACCTGCATTCCCACCAACACAAATCAGGTCTCAACCAATACCAAAAGACTGAGATTATCCCCTGCATATGCTCACATGACAGAGCTTTGAAACTGGAACTCAAGCACAAGAAAAAATTTGGAAGGAATTCGAACACTTGGAAGCTAAAGGCCATCCTGCTTAAGAATATTCGGGTCAACCAGGAAATCAAAGAACTGAAACAATTCATGGAAACCAATGAGAATGAAAACTCATCAGTCCAAAACCTATGGGATACTGCCAAGTTGGTCCTAAGGGGGAAATACATAGCCATCCAAGCCTCAGTGAAAAAAATGGAAAAATCCCTAATACACCTTAAAGAACTGGAGGAAGAACAACAAATAAAATCTAAGCCGAGCAGAAGAAATGAACCTTTCGGTGTGCTGCTGAAGCCTATTTGCTAGCATTTTTGAGAATTATTACATCCAAATTCAACAGGGGTAACAATATATGAATTTGTTATAGTAATATCCTTCTGTAATCCCAGTAATGCTGTTTATAAATGAGTTTGGGAGTGTTCCCTCCTCTTCAGTTTTTTGGAAGACTTGAGTAGGATTCACATTAATTCTTCTTTAAATGTTTGGTAAAATTCAATAGTAAAACTCTCTCTTTCTTGTCTTTTCTTGGGTAAGAGGTTTCTGTTTACTGTTTCTATCTCCTTACCCTTAATTTGTCTTCAATTTTCCTTTTTTTAATGTCACAAAAAACTGTTTTCCTGCTTTTTTTGGAGATATAATTGACATAATAATTGTGTAAGTTTAAGATGTACGATGTGTTTGTTTGATACACATATATCACAGAAATTTTACCACCACAGCATTAGCCTAGAGCTACATCTTGTCATATAATTACCAATTACTTAGCTGTGGTGAAAATATTTAAGATCTATTCTCTTGACAATTTTCAAATATATGATGCAGTATTTATTATAATCACTAAGCTTTGCATTAGATCCCCATAACTTGTTAATCTTGTAACTGGAAGTTTGTGCCCTCTGATCAAAATCTTCCCATTTTCACCACCTCTCAGGCTTTGGTAACTGTTATGCTACTGTTACTTGCCTAAGTTCAGTTTCTTTAGATTCCACATATAAGTGATATCATAGAGAATTCATCTTTCTCTATCATATTACACTTAGTCTAATATCCTCATTTTAGTTATGTTTCAGTAAATAAGACAATTTTCTTTTTTATTATGGCTGAATAATACTCTATTGCATACCTATATCATATCTTCTTTATCCAGTCAGTCGCCTATTGAGAGATACTTAGATTGTGTCCATGTCTTGGCTAGTGTAAATAACACTGAGTGGAACATGGGGAATATCTCTTTGATACCCTGTTTTTATTTTCTTTGTATATATATCCACAAGTGGCATTGTTGGGTCATAGGGCTGTTGTATTTTTAATTTTTTGAAGAACCTCCATACTGTTTTCCACTATGACTGAACCAGTTTATATTCCCGCCAATAATCATGTTTTCTTTTCTCCACAGCCCCCTAACACTTTTAACTCTTATTTTTTGGTAATAGCCATTCTAACAGGTATGATGTGATTTTTCTGATGTGGTTTTGATTTGCATTTTCCTGATGATTGTGATTTTGAGCCCTTTTCATACACCTGTTCACCATTTGGTTGTGTGTCCTTCCTTCTCCTAATGTCCTCCATGCTATTCCTTATGTTCCACAGATAAGTGAAACCATATGATAATTATCTTTCTCTGGAAAGAAATATATACTCGGGGCCATTTCCCATAGAAAACATTGCATTATTATTAATTATTATTATACTATTATTTTCCTATTGCGTGGCATGTGTTTCCTGTATATGTTGGTTATTAGTCCCTCTGGGTATTTAGTTTGCAAATAGTACCTCCCATTCCATAGGTTTCCTTCTCATTCTGTTGATAATTTCCTTTGTGAAGCATAAACTGTATTTTTACATACTTTTTGGCCTGGGCTTTTAGTGTCATACCTATGATTACTGCCAAACCAATGTCAGGAGCTTTTCTCCTATATGTTCTTCTAGAAGTTTTCGTTTCAGTTTCTTATGAATTTTCCATTTTAACTTAATTTTGTGAATGATATGAGGGACACCCAATTTCATTCTTCTGTATGTGGTTATTCAGTATTTCCAATACCATTTATTATGGAGACTATCCTTTCCCCCAGTGAATACTCCTGACTCTGTTGTCAGATATTAGTTGACCATATGTGAAAGGGTTTATTTCTGAGCTCTCCACTCTTTTCCTTAGGTCTACGTGTTTGTTTTATATGCTAGTACCATATACGCTTTTGATTACTGTTATTTTCTTTCCATTTTTTATAAATTTTTAATAAAATTCCAGTCAGTTAACACACAGTGTAATATTAGTTTCAGGTGTAGAATTTAGTGATTCATCACTTCCATACAACAGTCAAGGCTCATCACAGCGCCCTCCTTAATGCCCATCACCCTTTTAACCCATCCCCCACCAGCCTCCCCTCAAGTGACCCTCAGTTTGTTCCCTATAATTAAGATTCTTCTTGATTACACTCTCTCTCTTCCCCCCCCACCATGTGTTCATCAGTTTTCGGTGAAATCATTCGGCATTTGTCTTTCTCTGACTGATTTATTTCGCTTAGCATAACATTCTCTAGTTCCATCCACATCATTGCAAATGGCAGGATTTCATTCACTTTTATAGTGAGTAATATTCCACTGTGTGTGTGTGTATAATACACACACACTTTATCCTGTCATTTGTTGATGGATATTTGGGCTCTTTCCATAATTTGGCTATTGTTGATAATGCTGCCATAAACATTGGGGTGCACATATACCTTTGAATCAGTATTTTTCTATCCTTCGAGTAAACACCTAATAGAGCAATTGCTGGATGATGGAGTAGTTCTGTCTTTAACTTTTTGAGGAATCTCCATAGTGTTTTCCAAAGTGGCTGTACCAGTTTGCATACCCACCAACAGGGCAAGAGGGGTCCCCTTGCTCCCCATCCTTGCCAACACCTACTGTTTCTAGTGTTGTTAATTTTGGCCATTCTGACAGGTGTGAGTTGATATCTCATTGTAATTTTGATTTGCATTTCCCTGATTATGAGTGATGTTGAGCATCTCTAATGTGTCTGTTGGCCATCTGTATGTCCTCTTTGGAAAAATGTCTATTCAGATTTGCCCATTTTTAAACTGGGTTATTTGGTTTGGGGATATTGAGTTTGATAAGTTCTTTATAGATACTGGATACTAACCCTTTATCAGATATGTCATTGGCAAATATCTTCTCCCATTCTTTAGGTTGCCTTTTAGTTCTGCCAATTATTTCCTTCTCTGTGCAGAAGCTTTTTATCTTGATGAAGTCCCAATAGTTTATTTTTGCCTTGTTACCCTTGCCTCAGGAGGCATATTTAGGAAAAAAATGTTGCTTTGGCTGAAGTCAGAGACATTACCGCCTGTGCTCTCTTCTAGGATTTTTATGGTTTCAGGTCTCGCATTTGCATCTTTAATCAATTTTGTGTTTATTTTGTGTGTGGTGAAAGAAGGTGGTCCACTTTCATTCTTTTGTGTGAATTTTTGACATCATTTATTGAAGTGGCTGTCTTTTTCCTGTTGGGTATTCTTTTTACCTTTCTCAAAGATTAATTAACCATAGATAATTGTGGGTTTATTTCTGTGATTTCTATTCTGTTCCAGTTATCTATATGTCTATTTTGGTGCCAGTACCATACTGGTATGATTACTACTGCTTTTAATATAACCTAAAGTCCAGAATTATGATGCATCCAACTTTGTTGTGCTTTTGTTTTGTTTTGTTTTGTTTTCAAGATTGCTTTGACCTTTGGGGTCCTTGTGTTCCTGTATGAATTTTAGGATCAATTGTTCTAATTCAGTGAAAAATGCTGTTTATATATTGAAAGGGATTTCATTATATGCATAGATTGTTTTGGGTAATATGGATATTTTGACAATATTTGTTATCTGATATATGAGTATGGAATGCCTTTCTACTTCTTTGTGTTATCTGCAATTTCTTTCATCAGTGTTTTATAATTTTCAGAGTATAGGTCTTTCAACTCTGTTTATGTTCATTTCTAGGTATCTTATTGGTTTTGGTAGCTTTGTAAATGGGATTATTTCTTAATTTCACTTGCTGCTGCTTCATTTTCAGTGTATAGGAATGCACTAGATCTCTGCACATTGATTTTGTATTCTGCAATCTTACTGAATTCCTTTACCAGTTCTGATAGTTATTTGGTTGAGTCTTTAGGGTTTTCTCTATATAGAATCATGTCATCTGCAAATAGTGGAAGTCTGAGTTCTTCCTTGCTGATTTGGATGCCTTTTATTTCTTTTTGTTGTCTGATTGCTGTGGCTAGGACATCCAGTACTATGTTGAATAATAGTGGTGAGAGTGGACATCCTCATATTCATCCTGACCAAAGGGGGCATGCTCTCCATTTCCCCCCATTGAATATAATGTTCACTGTGGATTTTTCATAGATAGCCTTTGTTATTCTAAGATATATTCCCTCTAAGCCAACTTTGTTGAGGGTTCTTATCGTAAGTGGTTGTTGTACTTTGTTGAATGTTTTTTTCTTCATCTATTAAAATGATCATATTTTTTTATTATGAACATATAATGTATTATTTGTTTCAGGGGTACAGGTCTGTGATCCATCAGTCTTAAGCAATTCACAGTGCTCACCACAACACATACCCTCCCCAGTGCCCATCACCCAACCACCCCATCCCTCCCACCCCCCTCCATTCCAGCAACTCTCAGTTTATTTCCTGAGATTAAGAGTCTCTTATGGTTTGTATCCCTCTCTGGTTTCTTCTTGTTTCAATTTTTCCCTCTCTTCTGCTATAATTCTCTGTCTTATTTCTCAAATGTTTATTTATCATATATCTTATTGATGTGATGTGTCACACTGATTGATTTGCAAATATTGAACTACCCTTGCACCCTAGGAGCAAATCTCACTCGATCGTTTTGAAATTGTTTTTAATGATTGTTTGATTCTGTTTGCTAGTATTTTGTTGAGAATTTTGCATCTATGTGCATCAAAGATATTGGTTAGTAGTTCGCTTTTTCGGTGGCATCTTTATCTGGTTTTGGAATCAGGATAATGCTGACCTC
This sequence comes from Zalophus californianus, assembly GCF_009762305.2. NCBI lineage: Eukaryota > Metazoa > Chordata > Mammalia > Carnivora > Otariidae > Zalophus > Zalophus californianus. Next base: position 2,427,049 of record NC_045613.1, on the reverse strand, counting down.
TGGGAATGAATTTGGAACTTTTCCTTCATTTTCTATTTTTTGGAATAGTTTGAGAAGATTAGGTATTAAGTTCTCTTTCAATGTCTGGTACACTTCACCTGTGAGGCCATCTGGCTCTGGACTTTTGTTTGTTGTTGTTGTTGTTGTTGTTTTAAATTACTGGTTCAATTTCTTTCCTGGTTATTGGTTTCTTCAAGTTTTATATTTCTTCCTGTTTCAGTTTTGGTAGTTTACATGTTTCTAGGAATTTATGTTTCTTCTAGGTTTCCAATTTGTTGCCACAGAGTTTTTCATAATGTTCTCTTATAGTTGTTTGCACCTCTGTGTGTTGGTTGTTATTTGTTCACTTTCATTTGTGATTTTATTTATTTGGGTTCTTTCCCTTTTGTTTTTGGTAAATCTTGCTCGGGGTTTTATTTCATTAATTTTTTTCAAAGAACCAGCTCCTCGTTTCATTGATCTGTTCTACTGTTGTGTTGCTTGTTTTTGTTGTTTTTTCTATATCACTTATTTCTGTCCTAATCTTTATTATTTCTCTTCTCCTGCTGGATTTAGGCTTCCTTTCAGGTGTAAGGTTAGGCTGTGTATTTGAGACTTTTCCTGCTTCTTGAGGAAGGCCTGTATCACTATATACTTCCCTCTTAGGACTGCATGCTGCATCCCAAAGGTTTGGGACCATCATGGTTCCATTTTCTTTTGTGTCCATGTATTTTTTAAATTTCTTCTTTGGTTTCCTGGTTGACCCATTCATTCTTTAATAGGATGTTCTTTAACTTCCATGTATCTGTGACCTTTCCAATTTTTTTCTTGTGGTTCACTAAGTTTCATATCACCGTGGTCTGAAAACAAGCATAGTATGATCTCAATCTTTTTGTGCCGGTTGAGACCTGATTTTTGACCCAATATGTGATCTATTCTGGAGAATGTTCCATGTGCACTTGCGAGGGATGTGGGTTCTGCTGCTTTAGGGTGAGCTGCTCTGAATATATTTAAGACCCTCTGATCCAATGTGTCGTTCAAAGCTCTCATTTCCTTGTTGATCTTCTGCTTAAACGACCTGCCCATTGCTTTGAGTGGGGTGTTAAGGTCCCCTATTATTTCATTTATGTTTCTTTACGTTTGTTATTAACTGTTTTATGTACTTGGGTGCTTCCACAGTAAGGGCATAAGCAAGTTTTAGATCTTCTTGTTGGATAGACCCCTTAATTATGACATAGTTCCTTTCTTCATCTCTTGTTACAGTCTTTGGTTTGAAGTGTAGTTTGTCTGTTAAAGGTATTGCTCCTCTGGCTTTCTTTTGACATCCATTTGCATGACAAATTGTTCTCCATCCCCTCACTTTCAATCTGCAAGTGTCCTTAGGTCTAAGATGAGTGTCCTATAGGCAGCGTAGAGATGGGTCTTGTTTCTTTATCCATTCCGACACCCTATGTCTTTTGATTGAAGCATTTAGTCCATTTATAGTCAGAGTAATTACTGATAGATATGTGTTTAGTTATCTTGCCATTGTTTCTGGAGATTTTCTCTGTTCCTTTCTTGTCCTAATCAGTTTTGGTTTCTCCTTTTCAGGCAGAGTGTCTTTTGATATTTCTTGTAGGGCTGGTTTATTGATCATTAATTCCTCTAGGTTTTGTAAGTCTGGGAAACTCTTCATCTTTCCTTCTATTCTGAATGACACCTTTGCTGGATAAAGTATTCATGGCTATAGATTTTCCCATTCAGCACTTTGAATATATCGTGCCATTGCCTACTAGCTTGCCAAGTTTCTGTGGAGAGATCTGCAGTTAGCGTATGGGTCTTCTCTTCTAAGTTAAGGACTTCTTTTGTCTTGCCGCTTTTAAGATATTTTCTCTATCACTAGACTTTGCAAATCTAATTACACTATGTCTTGCATTGGCCTGCTTCTGTTGGTTTTAATGGGAGTTCTCTCTGCCTCCTGAATCTGGATGTCTATTTCTCCCCCCAGATTAGGGAAGTTTTCAGCTAGGCTTTCCTCAAATAAATTTTCTGCCCTCTTTTCTCTCTCTTCTATGACTCGTACAATATGCATGTTGTTACATTTGATGGAGTCAGAGATTTCCCTAAGTCCATTCTCGTGTTCCATGATTCTTCCTTCTCTCTTTTGTTTAGCTTCATTATTTTCCATTATTTTGTCTTCTAAGTCACTAATTTGATCCTCAGTGCTCTCATTTGTGATTTTATTTATTTGGGTAGGCTTCTTCTAGCCTACTGTTCATTGCGTCCAGTCTGTTTCCAATATATTCATCTCAGATTGTTTTTTAACTCTTTTATCTCTGTAGTAAGGGTCTCCCTGATGCCTTCTATTATTTTCTCAAGGCCAGTGAGTATCCTGGCTGCTGCTTTAAATCTTCCATCATGCATGTTACTTATATCTGTTTCACTAGAGTTCCTGACCATGACCTTTTCTTGTTCTTTTATTTGGAATGAAATTGATTCCTCTGTCGTTGCATTTTGTCTCTCTGCCTTCTTCTCTGTATTAGAAAAGCCCATTATGTTTCCTGCTGCCTTTATGAAGGGTAATGGCTTTATGAAGAAGAGGTCATGTAGTGCTTCGGGGCCTGGTGCTTCAGGGAGTCTCAGGTGTGTGTTGCATGTACTCTGCTGTTGTGTTATGGCTGCTCTATCCTTCAGGCCAGTCATCTGCAAAGGCTCTCCTTGCCTGCAGTGGGTAGTGTTTGGTGTTTTAGGTTGGTGGGCTCTGGTCTGCCTGTGAAATGACACCAACTCACCAGAACTAAGGCCCTGCAGAACTCTATGGCCAGGAGACATGATGTGGGCAGCGATTTGTGCTAGTCCTCTAAGGGAGGGGCCTGCTCTACTGGGACTGATCAAGTTTGACTGAGAAAGGCAGTTCCACCAGAGTGCAGGGGTTGGGGCTTGGTATTTGCAAGTTAGGCAGGCAATGTCATCACTGCCTTGCTTTTGGCAGGTAGCTCTGTATTTATGCTGCTGGTGGGAGAGCCAAATCTCTCTTTTGCCCCCATAGAGGCATCTGCATGAACACTGCCTATCAGGGATGCACTCCAAGAAGAGCAAATAATCCCCCACTGTGTCTCCAGGCATTGTCTCTGATCATTGTTTCCAGGCTGTCTGCCAGGAAACCTGGTTGTTTGCCTGTGTTCTCCCCAGGAGCAAGACAGTGCTCTATGGGCTCTATGTCAGCCAAGCCTGCTGACCTTAAAACTCCAGGCTTTAAGCCCCTCTGGTTGCAAGAACTCATGTAATTCAGTCCTTCTCATTTTGCCAGCCAATGGCTTTGGGGAAACATTCTCCTTGTGTGTTCTCAGTATGCTCCTCTCTCATGTGCCTTTCTCTTTGACCACGGCTCCCTCCCCTCTGCGGCACCACCATCCACTTCTCCCCTACACCACATCTCCATACTTCTCTCTTTAGTTATGGAGTTTATTCTGTAGGCTTCAGGTCAATTTCTGCCATGTGTATGATGATTTGATAATCTTCCAGGTGTGTTCATGGCTCAAGACAAGCCTGGGGTTCTCTTACTCTACCACCATCTTCCTCTCCTCTATATGTACAATGGAATCTTAGCCATAAACAAGAATGAAATCTTTCCATTTGCAACATGTAGGATGGAGTTAGAGAGTATAATGCTAAGTGAGATCTGTCACAGACAAATACCATATGATTTCACTCATGGAATTTAAGAAACAAATGAACAGATGAAGAAAAAGAGACAAACCAAAAAAAACAGACTCTTAAACATAAGAACAAACCTGTGGTTGCTAGAAGGCAAGTTAGTGGGTAGATGGGTGAATAAAAGGGGATTAAGTGACATTAGTTGCAGGAAATGTGGCTGAAGGTGAAGCAAAATGTAGAGTTTCCTATGCACTTGAAGTTACAGTGTTATCAAATAAAAAGAGACTTTGTATCTATAGAAATTTCATTATAAGTCTTATTGTTAACCACAAAGAAAAAAAATTGCAGACACACAAAAGACAGGAAGCAAGTAAGGAATACCACTAAAGGAAGTAAATCCCAAAAGAAAACACCAAACAGGGACAAAAGCACAAAAGAATCAAAGCCAGAAGCCAACAAAATGAAACAGTTAATTCCTTACCTATCAATAATTAATTTAATCAGGACTAAGTTCTCCTATCAGTAGAAACAGAGTGACTGAATGGATTAAAAAAAAAAAAAGATAAAAACAAAACAACAACAAAAAAACAAGATCCAACAATATGTTGCCCATAAGAGATTCACTTCAGCTTTAAAGATACACATAGCTTGAAAGTGAAGGAATGGGAAAAGATATTTCATGCAAATGGTAACCAAAAGAGAGCAGAAGTGTGTGCCTATATCAGATAGATAGGTCATTGGTAGTGATACAGTATCAATTCATCAAGAAGATATAAGAATTGCAAATATATGTGCAACCATCATTGGAGTGCCTAAATATTTGAAGCATATTAACAGAATTGAAGGGAAATATAGACAGAAATACAATAACAGTAGAGGACTACAGTATCCCACTTTCAGCAATGGACAAATCATCCAGATGGAAAAGTGATAAGGAATAGCAGACTTCAAGAGCACTGTAGACCAACTGGGCCTAAAATACAAATGCATAAGATTACATCTGTCAACACCATAATACAAGTTTTTATCAAGTGCAGACCTAACATTCTCTAGCATAGATCATATGCTGGACCACAAGGTAAGCCTTAACTAATTTAAAAAGATTAAAATCCTATTTTGTATATTTATGACCACAATGGTGTGAATAAAAATCACTTACAAAAGGAAAACTAAGCCATATACTAATAGGTGGGAATCACATACCACACTCCTGAACAAGCAATGGATCAAAGGAGAAATCAAAAGTAAAATCAGAAAGTATCTTGAACAAAGGAAAACAAACATGGGATGCAGCAAAAGCATTTCTATGAGGGAAGAATATAGGGATAAGTGCATATATTAAGAAAAATGTAAAGAGACCTAAATAAAGCAACCAAAATTTACACTTTAAGGAACTAGAAAAAGAACAAACTAAATCCAAAGTTAGCAGATATGATGAAATAATAAACATTATTGCAGAAATAAATGAAATACAAACAAAACAATAGAAAAAAATCAGTAAAACTCACACTTAGATTTGGAAAGATAAACTCGAGGAGCCTTTAGCTGGACAAACCAAGGAGAAAAGGGTACAGCTAAAATTATGAGAGAGGAGACATTACAACTGATACAAGGGAAAAAAGAATCCTAAGAGACCTCTATAAACAATTATGTCAGCAAATCCGATAACTGAGACAAGGTTAAATTCCTAGAAACCTACCACCTACCAAAAATAGATCATGAAAAATACAAAATCTGAGCAATCCATAATGACTAAAGAGGTTGAAGCAGTGAGTATCAAAATTACAAGTCATGCCCCTACCGGGGCAAAGATGGCAGAGGGGTAGGGGACCCTATTCCAACTGGTCCCCGGAATTGAGCTGGATATCTACTAGACCACTCTGAGCACCCACGAAATCAGCCTGAGTTGTAAGAAGATAGATCTGGATCTCTACAAACAGAACATAGCAGGTGGTTGGTTTCGAGGTAGGAATCTGGGAGTGGTGATTCTGCAGGCAGATATTGGAGGATGAACAGCAGTGGGAGGGAGCCTGGCCATGGGGGTCCTACACCGCCAATGAGGGATAGCCTCCTACACCGGAGACAGGGCACAGACTACCAGACCGATAGCAGTCGGGAAAGGACTTTGGGGCAGCACCACAGACAGAAACTGGAGCAGCAGGGCCACGCGTGTGAACTGGGAGCAGCAGGTGGTTTCAGAAGCACAAAGGGCAGAGACGTACCCGACCTAGAGGACTGGGAGCACTGCTGAGGGACGCACAACCCAGGACGCTAAAGTTCATAGCAGCATGGACAGAAATGGAGATAGTGTGGCCTGGAGAGTTCACTGAAGAACAGACTGCGATCTCTCTGCTCTGAGGCAGAGGGTTGGAAACGGTCTCTTGTACTCTGAGTCTCAGAAGAGATGCAGAGATGTAGAAAGCCACCAGAGAACAAAAGCCCCCAAAACCGGTTTTCACTGAGCCTGTCCCCTGCCACAGGGGGCAGGGCAACTCTGCCCAAACAGGATTGCCTGAGTAACAGTGTGGCAGGCCCCTCCCCCAGAAGACAGCCTGAGAAAATAAGAGTCCGGCAACCCTAAGGTCCCAATAAAACAGGTGCATCTTGCTTGTGCTGTGGTCAATAATTTGGACTCTATACGTTCCCTCAACCGTCCCTCAACGGAATGACTAGGAGGAGGAGTACCCAAAATAGGAAAGACTCAGAGATTATGACTTATGCCACAGATTTACAAATGGATTCAGATAAAACCAAGTTGTTGGAGATGGAATTCAGGCTAGCAATTGGGAAGATAATAGCTAGAATGGAGAAATCAATTAGTGGCAACATAGAGTCTCTAAGGGCAGAAGTGAAAACTGGATTGGCAGAACTTAAAAATGCTATCAATGAAATCCAGTCTAATCTAGATAATCTAACAGCTAGGGTAAGTGAGGCAGAAGAAGGAATTAGTGATGTGGAAGACAAGTTAATAGATGAAAAGGGGAAAGAGGAGGCCAGGGAAAAACAACTCAGAATCCATGAAAATAGAATCAGAGAAATAGTGACACCATGAAATGTTCCAATATCAGAATTATTAGAATCCCAGAGGAGGTGGAGAGAGAGGACTAGAAGATATATTTGAGCAAATTGTAGCTGAGAACTTCCCTAATCTGGGGAATGAAACAAACATTCGTGTCCTAGAGACAGAGAGGACCCCTCCCAATATCAAGGAAAACAGCCAAACACCCCGACATGTAAGAGTAAAACTTGCAAATCTTAGAACCAAGGAAACCATCTTAAGGGCAGTTAGGGGGAAGAGATTCCTTATGTACAAAGGAAGGAACACCAGAATAATGTCAGACCTATCCACAGAGACCTGGCAAGCCAGAAAGGCCTGGCAAGACATACTCAGGGCACTAAATGAGAAGAACATCTAGCCAAGAATACTTTATCCAGGAAGGCTGTCATTTAGAATGGACGGAGAGATGCAGAGCTTCCAGGAACAGGCAGAAAGTGAAAGAATATGTGACCACTAAGCCAGTCCTGCAAGAAATATTAAGGGGGCTTCTATAAAAGGAGAAAGGCCCCAAGAATGATATACAACAGAAATTTACAGGGACAATCTATAAAAACAAGGTCTTCACAGGCAACATGATGACAACACATTCACATCTTTCAATAATCACTCAGAACGTGAATGGCCTAAATGCTTCCATAAAATGGCACAGGGTTGCAGACTGGATAAAAAGACAGGACCCATCCACATGCTGTCTACAAGAGACTCATTTGGAACCTAAAGATACATCCAGATTGAAAGTGAAGGGGTGGAGATCCATCTTCCATGCCAGCGGACCTCAAAAGAAAGCTGGGGTAGCAATTCTTATATGAGACAAATTAGATTTCAAACTAAAGACTATAGTTAGAGACAAAGAAGGACACTATGTCATTCCTAAAGTGTCTATCCAACAAGATCTAACAATTTTAAATATCTATGCCCCCAACATGGGAATAGCCATCTACATAAGCCAACTGTTAACCAAAAAAAAAGAGTCATATTGATAACAATACATTAATTGTAGGAGACCTCAATACTCCACTGTCAGCAATAGATAGATCATCTAAGCAGAAAATCAACAAAGAACAAAAGCTTTGAATGACACACTGCACCAGATGGACCTTATAGATTTATACAGAGCATTTCACCCTAAAACAACAGAATACTCATTCTTCTCGAGTGAACATGGAACTTTCTCCAGAGTAGACCACATACTGGGTCACACATCAGGTCTCAACCGATACAAAATGACTGAGATTATTCCCTGCATATTCTCAGACCATAATGCTTTAAAACTGGAACTCAACCACAAGAAAAAAAATTGGAAGAAATTTAAACACTTGGAAGCTAAAGACCACTCTGCTCAAGAATGTTTGGGTCAACCAGGAAACCAAAGAACCGAAACAATTCATGGAAACCAATGAGAATGAAAACACATTGGCCCAAAACCTATGGGATACTGCAAAGACGGTCCTAAGGGGGAAATACTTAGCCATCCAAACCTCACTCAAAATAATAGAAAAATCCCGAATTCACCAGCTAACTCTACACATTAAAGAACTAGTGAAAAAGCAACAAAGGATGCTAAAGACACGCATTAGAAGAGAAATAATTAAGGTTAGAGCGGAGATCAATGAATTAGAAACGAGAAACACAGTAGATCAGATCAACGAACCTCGAAGCTGTTTCTTTGAAAGAATTAATAAGATTGATAAACCACTGGCCAGATTTATCCAAAAGAAAAGAGAAAGGATCCAAATTAATAAAATTATGAACGAAAGGGGAGAGATCATGACTAACACCAAGGAAATAGAAACAGTTATTAGAAATTATTATCAACAACTATATGTCAGTAAACTGAGCAATCTGGATGAAATGGATGCCTTCCCGGAAACCTGTAAACTGCCAAGACTGAAACAGGAAGAAATTGATAACCTGAACAGGCCAATAACCAGTAACGAGATTGAAGCAGTGATCAAAAACGTCCAAAAAACAAGAGTGGAGGGCCTGATGGATTCCCTGGGGGATTCTACCAAACACTGAAAGAAGAAATAATACCTATTCTCCTGAAGCTGTTTTAAAACGTAGAACAAGAAGGAAAGCGTCCAGACTCATTCTATGAGGCCAGCATTACATTGATCCCCAAACCAGGCAAAGACCCCATTAAAAAGAAGAATTTCAGACTGATATCCCTGATGAATATGGATTCCAAAATTCTCAACAAAATCCTAACTAATAGGATCCAACAATACATTAAAGGGATCATCCACCTCAACCAAGTGGGATTTATCCCCGTGATACAAGGGTGGTCAGCACTGGCAAATCAATTGATGTGTTGGAACACAATAATAAGAGAAGAGAGAAGAACCATATGGTCCTCTCAACTGATGCAGAAAAAGCATTTGAGAAAATACAGCATCTTTTCCTGATTAAAACCCTTCCGAGTATAGGGATAGAGGGAACATTCCTCAAGTTCATAAAATTCATCTATGAAAAATCCACAGCGAATATCATCCTCAATGGGGAAAAGCTGAGAACCTTTCCCTTAACATCAGGAGCACGACAAGGATGCCCACTCTCGCCACTATTGTTCAACATATTACTAGAAGTTCTAGCAACAGCAATCAGACAACAAAAAGAAATAAAAGGTATTCAAATTGGCAAAGAAGATGTCAAACTCTCTTTTCACAGGTGACACGATACTTTATGTGGAAAACCCAAAAGACTCCACCCCCAAATTACTAGAACTCATACAGCAATTCAGTAATGTGGCAGGATACAAAATCAATGCACAGAAATGAGTTGATTTCCTATACACTAACAATGCAACTGTAGAAAGAGAAATTCGAAAAACGATTCCATTTACAATAGCACCAAAAACTGTAGGATACCTCGGAATAAACTTAACCAAAGAGGTAAATGATCTATACTCTAGGTACTACAAAACACTCATGAAAGAAATTGAAAACACAAAAAGATGGAAAAACATTCCATGCTCATGGATCGGAAGAATAAACATTGTTAAAATGTCAATGCTACCCAGAGCAATCTGTACCTTCAATGCCAACCTGATCAAAATTCCAATGACATTTTTCAAAGTGCTGGAACAAACAGTCTTAAAATTTGTATGGAATCAGCAAAGACCCTGAATCGCCAAGGAAATATTGAAAAAGAAAAACAAAGTGGGGGGCCTCACGTTGCCCAATTTCAAGCTATATTACGAAGCAGTGATCACCAAGACAGCACGGTACTGGCACACAAACAGACATCTAGACCAATGGAACAGAATACAGAGCCCAGATATGGACTCTCCACTCTATGGTCTAATCTTCGACAAAGCAGGAAACAATATATGATGGAAAAAAGACAGTCTCTTCAATAAATGGGGCTGGGAAAATTGGACAGCCACATGCAGAAGAATGAAACTCGACCATTCTCTAACACCATACACAAAGATAAACTCAAAATGGATGAAGGACTTCAATGTGAGACAGGAATCCATCAAAATCCTAGAGGAGAACATAGGCAGTAACTTCTTTGACATTGGCCACAGCCACTTCTTTCAAGATACATCTCCAAAGGCTAGTGAAACAAAAGCAAAGATGAACTTTTGGGACTTCATCAAGATAAAAAGCTTCTGCCCAGCAAAGGAAACAGTCAACAAAACAAAGAGGCAACCCACAGAATGGGAGAAGATATTGCAAATGACACTACAGATAAAGGGCTGGTATCCAAGATCTATAAAGAACTTCTCGAACTCAACACCCCCCCAAAAAAACAAACAAACAAATAATCAAGTCAAAAAATGGGCAGAATACATGAACAGACACTTCTCTGAAGATGACATACAAATGGCTAACAGACACATGAAAAATGTTCATCATCACTAGCCATCAGGGAAATTCAAATCAAAACCACATTGAGATACCACCTTACACTAGTTAGAATGGCAAAAATGGACCGGGAAAGAAAGAACAAATGTTGGAGAAGTTGTGGAGAAAGGGGAACCCTCTTACACTGTTGGTGGGAATGCAAGTTGGTACAGCCACTTTGGAAAACAGTGTGGATGTGCTTCAGAAAATTAAATACAGAGTTACGCTATGACCCAGGAATTGCACTCCTGGGTATTTACCCCAAAGACACAGATGTAGTGAAAAGAAGGGCCATATGCACCCCAATGTTCATAGCAGTAATGTCTGCAATAGCCAATTGAAGTAACAGTAACAAGTATAAGGAATAGCATGGAGGTATTAGGAGAAGGAAGACAGAAATGAAGGGGGGTGCGGAATCAGAGGGAGAGATGAACCATGAGGGACTATGGACTCTGAGAAACAAACTGAGGGTTCTAGAGGGGAGGGGCGTGGGGGGATGGGTTAGCCTGGTGATGCATATTAAGGAGGGCACGTACTGCAGGGAGCACTGGGTGTTTTACGAAAACAATGAATCATGGAATACCACATCAAAAACTAACGATGGTGACTAACATAACATAATAAAATTAAATTTTAAAAAATGAGGTTGAAGCAGTAATCAAACACCCCCCAACACACAAAAGCCAGGACCAAATCATTTCACTGGTAAACTCTTCTAGACATTTAATGAGGAGTTAATGTTAATTCTTCTTAACTATTGCAGAAATTGAGGAGGAGGAAACACTCAAAATCATTAACAATGCCCTGATACTCAGATAAGGACACTATAAGAAACAAACTATATGCCATTTTAATAGAAGAAAGATAAAAATCATATAATCCTTTCCTTTTTTTTTTTTTTTTTTTTTTTACTTGTTACAGGGCTTGGTTTTATTTTTAAATTTTTATTATTTTTTTATTATGTTCAGTTAGCCAGCATATAGTACATCGTACATTTTTGATGTAGTGTTCAGTGATTCATTAGTAGCATATAACACCCAGTGCTCATCATAACACGTGCCCTCCTCAATACCCATCACCTAGCTATCCCATCCTTCCACCCCCCTCCCTTCTGAAACCTTCAGCTTTGTTCCCAGAGTCCAGAGTCTCTCATGGCTTGTCTCCCTCTCTGATTTCTTCCCATTCAGTGTTCTCTCCCTTCCCCTGTGGCCTCCGTGGTATTGCTTATGTTCCATATATGAGTGAAACCATATGGTAATTGTCTTTCTCTGCTTGATTTTTTCACTTAGCATAATCCCTCCAGTTCCATTCGTGCTGATGCAAATGGTGGGTATTCATCTTGATGGCTGAGTAATATTCTATTGTATATATGAACCAGATCTTCTTTATCCATTCATCTGTTGAAGAGCATCTCAGATCCTTCCACAGTTTGGCTATTGTGGACATTGCAATCCTTTCAATAGATGCAGTTTATTTTCCTCTGAATAAAACCAACTGGTAAGCATGGCTATACAAATTACCAGGGGAATTTAGAATAAAATAATTGTGACAAATAGTGCTGCCAAGTGCTCTTACTTAAGGGTTAGTTGTAATGCCGAATGTCACTGTTTTTGACACATGGCCTTTAAAAAGGTGTTTAAGTTAAAACAAGGTAGAGTGAGCCCTAATCCATTACGACTGGTGTTTTATAAGACTAGGAGATTAGGACACACACAACACAATGTATGCATGTACTAGTATCTTTCCCTTTAAAAGTGACTTTCATTCCCCTTTTCTTATACAGATCCCACAGGGAAAAGAAGCTAATAAAGGAGTCTCTTACACTTAAGATGACAATCCTCACAGATAGCTAATGCTGCCCAAGAGCCCTCACTGTTTATTTAGATCTTTGACTAGGCTGGAACTCCTTCCTGTTTCAGGAGAAAAGTGGACCTAGGAAGTATTATGGTATAGTGAACCTCATTTTTTTTCTCTTTGTATAGAAACGGGTAGTGGAAAATAAACACAAAAGACAACCTGACTTCATGATCAGGCTAATAGTGCTCTTTTTCTGTCCTTATTAGGGGTCTCTACCTAAAGCCCTAGGAGGCAAAGTCAGTGACAGAGGGACTGCTGCCTATTGTTTCAGTGAAGTCACAAAGCTGTGATGTCATGGCAACCACTTCTCCCCAACCACCCCTAATCTAGACACTTGGGTGGAGTAGTCATGAAGCAGCCAAAAGGATCACAAGCCCCCCCCAAACCATTGGAGCCACCTGGGTATTTCACCCAGACACTTTGCCAAGTGTGTTAGTGTCACCTTCTCCATGGCAGAATTTGTAGTCTATGGTTGTGACTGTCATCACCAGCCCTCTAGACTCGTGAGAAGTCCAAGAGTCCAAAATTCCAGCTTACACACTACATGCCAGAAAAGAGTCAGGACTACTACTCAATCTAAACCGAAGAGCTCCAACCCACGGAGATGTACATGGTCCTCAATTCCAATCAGGGGGCTTATGATCAGCAAAACTGCAGCTCTAGGGAAGCTCGCCATTAACACCCGCAACCATGCCAAAGACATGTCTGGAGTCTTGATAAACAGCGAAGACGCAAGTTCCTCTACCAGCTCCAGAAACTGCCAAAAAGACCTCCCAATCTTCAGAGTTGCCCAAGCACAAAAGGCAGACTCTGTACGGTAGCACCCTAGGCCATGGACGGACTCATCCGTTTGGAGCCAACAGTAGCAAGTGCAGAGCATTTTGGAAAAGACCTACACCCAAAGTGAAGCCATATAAAAGGCTTTTGTGTAAGTTTCAAAAAGACAACATGAAGTTCCGAAAAGACCCATTGAGGAGGATTTAAATCTCTAAGAACACTAAGCATTCCCACAAGGCAGTGCAGGTTCCCTCTGTGGAACTGAATCAAGAAGTTGCAGTGCAGGCCTGTCTTAACCCTCTAATTTCCTTCTCCCAAATGTTTTCATACCCAAATCAGACAATCCAAGGTATGGATGATAGGCAGGCTCTAATGGAGCAGGAAGAGGATGAAAACTGCAAGAACAAAGAACCATTGCAGGGAGAGGGACAGAGGATGCTACAGGTTGGTGACGAGATGCAGGAAGATGAAGAGGAGGAGAATGAACAGGAGAGTTCAGAGTCAAGATCTGGCATTTTTGGATGGTGGGAGTTGCTCTGTACCTGGCTGCCTTCCATGAGGACAGATGTCAAATTTAAATAAACTGTTCTCTGGCCCCGGTTAGTTTTTGTAGTCTTAATGCCTCGGTGTTTTCAACCAGGACAACTGCACTGTCATTGCTCAGAAATTCAGGTGATACTGATTTAGGGTTGAGGTGTTTATTTAGAAGACAAGATTCTGGGAATAAAGGAATAATGTGGGAAAGTGGGGATAGGAACTGGCTGATTGACCAAGTAGGGTGGGGGAGCTCTGATGCAGGATCAGCAATTCCTATGGTAGTTCTGTTTGTCACAGATAGCAACAAGGGTTATAGAGACCCCACTTCATCTAGTTAGTGCTCAATGAGCCTCTCCCCTTATCACCTACACATACTGGGGAATGCCTACGCATGATGAGTACTTGATTTGAAATCAAAGCCATTTATTTTCCCACCTTATTCCACAGTCTCACCATGAGATTTGTTTTCAACTTGTTGGCCTACTGTCACTTCATCTTTTATCACAGAAATCTATCTCTTAACCTATTGTCTTATGACCCCTGTCATAAGGGGGCCATCCTCTCATCTTCCTAAAGTCATATCCATTTTTCCCTAAGCAGTCAGCTATGTCCCATGAGTGCTTCTTTCATGTTTTTAATATTTTTGTCTCAGGGAGACTACCATGACTATCCTTTGACCTGTTATCAATCATACTAAAGCAATAAATAGGCCTGGAAAAACTTCACTAGCACCCCAAGAAATCCTTTAAAAAAGGGGGGGGGGACCGTAAGTCTTCTGGATAACTGTTTGGCCAAAATCCAACAGCCTGGTGGGGACGGGGATGAGGGAAGCTTCACATGCCTGCAAGTAGGGAAGGAAGAGTGGAATGTCATAGAATCTAAAGTCTTTCTCGGGGCGCCTGGGTGGCTCAGTCGTTAAGCGTCTGCCTTCGGCTCAGGTCATGATCCCAGCGTCCTGGGATCGAGCCCCGCATTGGGCTCCCTGCTCGGCGGGAAGCCTGCTTCTCCCTCTCCCACTCCCCCTGCTTGTGTTCCCTTTCTCGCTGTCTCCTCTCTGTCAAATAGATAAAAATCTTTAAAAAAAATAAAGTCTTTCTCACTTATGGACATGAAATAGTCGTGGCAAGCATGTAAAGACAGGAAGCAGAACTATGCACATTCATCAGGAAAGCCTTGGCTCTCTAGTTCAATGACAAGCCTGATCAAGCCATGAGGTAGCCTATTGCTGGAGAAGGAAGAGATATCTTTGGATCTCAAGATTTCCTTTCCCTCTTGCTCCAAAGCCTGCCATTTCACTCACTGCTCTAGGTAAGAAAGAAAAGACGTATTATCTCCAAAGAGAGAGAGAGAAAAGAAAATTACAATATCCCAGAGTCCCCAAAGACAGAAAGAGAGCTCTTTTTAGTGAACAAGAAAGTTGTTCCCCCAAAGGTGAATGGACTCTCTACAGAAGAGTCTGGTTTGGTTTTTTTTCTATATTCCACACATAAGTGAAATCATAGGGTATCTATCTTTCTCTGACTGGCTTATTTCACTTAGCATAATACTCTCTAGTTCCATCCATGTTGTTGCAAAGGGGAGGTGAACAGGGGGTTGGGCAAAATAGATAAAGGGGCTTAAGAGTTATAAACTTGCAGTTATAAGATAAATAAACCACAGGGGTGAAAAGTATGACATAGGGAATATAGGCAATAATATTGTAATAGCATTGTATGATAACACATACTGACTACAGTTATCATGGTGAGCACTAAGTACTGTAGAGAATTGCCAAATCACTGTATTAAACATCTGAACCAATATAACCTTGTATGTTAATTATGCTTCAATAATAAAGGAAAATAATTACAAAGAAGCAGATACCGATCAACAATTGCTGTAAACATCATTCCTTGCCAGTTTTAGTGTGCCTGTGCTGGCAAACTCAGCACATGTTTGGGGTGGCCAGGTGCTCAGAGCACAGGTGTGGTGATTAAGTGTTTCTACTCATCTTTGGTCTACTCATGTTCACATATTCAGCCTACACAATCTCCAAGGCCAATGTTGAATCCCATCCAACTATCTGTCCTGTGGATGTGTTTTGTTTCTCCTACAGAAATCTTTGATTTCTCAAATAACTTCCAATAGCTAGTTGGCAAACTATTGTGGCTACATCAGGGAAGGTTACAGTGTGAAGGAGGGGAAGATAAATTGAAATCAGTGGCATTTCTCACTAATGGCATAATCCAGGACAATTATCTTTTCATTTTGTCACAAGGTTACGATAGTGATTCTTCTCTTATGAATGATGGATACAGTTCTCCATTTATAAAACACAGCTCTCAAGAGAATAAGAATTATCACAACCTGAGGCTCTCTTTCCAACTTGATTTTCATCAATATCCTCCATTTAACTTAAATCAAAGCCAATCTTTGGCAATTATTATGAAAGTTCCTTTTGTGTTTCATAACATGAATATTGCTGATTAATTATTGTGGAGAATAAGCTCCACTGAAATATACCAAAGACATCTCCAGGAAACTAAAACAAGATTTTGGATGAAAAGCAGGAGGTAAAGATGCTCAAGAATGACCCCAATTAGGCAAAGGAACATTGCTTCAAAAGAGGAGCTGAATATATTGTCTTTGCAGCAGTGAAAATGCTCTGGATGATGGATGTCTTTCAAAAGAAAAAAAAAAAAGGATGCTAATCTCATACTCTGCCAAACATTTAACTTTGTAAAGAATAATTTTAATTAAAAAATTGTGCATTCTCGTTGCCTAAATAAAATGGTGAACAGAGAGAGGAAACACTACCCTTCCATGTAGGAAGAAATTTCTTTTTTTTTTTTAAGATTTTTATTCATTTGAGAGAGAGAATGAGATGGAGAGAGAGCATGAGAGGGGGGAGGGTCAGAGGGAGAAGCAGACTCCCTGCTGAGCAGGAAGCCTGGTGCAGGACTCGATCCCAAGACTCCAGGATCATGACCTGAGCCGAAGGCAGTCGCTTAACCAACTGAGCCACCCAGGTGCCCGGAAGAAATTTCTTTAGATCGAGGAATAGCAAGTAGTTTAGAAGTTCAGGAAGGTAATTTACAAAAAGACCGAGCCCTTTGGTGAGAACCACATGAGATCCCATCTTAGAAAGAGGACGTTCTTTTTTTGGCTGTGAGATGGGTAGGGAGAAGGAAGAGTATTTCCTATGTATTCCTCTGTATCTCCTCTGAAAACAAGCATGATAGTATGTGCATTGAGCCAGAGAGGATTTGTGGAATGCCAAAGTCAAGTTCAAAGCTTTCCAGGAAGAGGTCTTGAATCTATTTAGGATATGCAGAGTTGGAGGTGCATTTGAACAATTAAGAGAAGACATGTAACAGGGTCATGAATTCATAGGAGAGCCTAAATATACAAATTTATGAGTGAGTGTTTAGTTGGCATAGGTATACTTGTGGGTAAGATCACCAATAGAGAGAGTATGGAACAGGAAGTGGATTTAGAGCGAAGTCTCATGGAATCCGGCAAAGTTTTCCCAGAGGCCAAGGAGGAGCCACAGAGACTACTAAGTGGCCAAGGAGGCCAGATGGGTTAAAGATAGGATTATTTGGCGTCGAAGACTGCATTCCTGAAGCAGCAAGTGGCCATTAGTGTTTAATATTAATATTAACATCAATATTAATAGAAAGTTGTATAATGATGAGAACTAAAACATGCCTATTGGTACAAACAATATTTGGGACATGACAACTTATTTTACAGCAGCAATGTGGACAGGGATGGAGGCAGAAAATCTAAATAACTCTTTTGAGAGAGAAAGAGTTGTAGGAGCTGTACAATATCACCAGCATGCAACAGCTTACATGAACTAACATATCTTCCAGAGAAATGATACATTAAGTGAAGATAAAACACATTGCAGCAATTAAACAGAAATATTAACAAGCTTGATTTAATATATGTGGACATTTATATAAAAATATAAAATATACTTTTTTTTTTCAAAACCATAGAGAATAGTCACACAAAGGAAACCTCAAAATCCAATATTTTTCCACTGGCTCATGCAGTTAAAATAGAAATTAACACAAAGTTAGTTCCTAACCTTCTAGAAATCCAGAGAGTTTACAATAACACTATAAATACTGTATTAGTAACTCTTAGGTTAACAAGGAAATAAAAATAAGACCTCTAAGTTGTATGC
Source organism: Zalophus californianus (assembly GCF_009762305.2). NCBI lineage: Eukaryota > Metazoa > Chordata > Mammalia > Carnivora > Otariidae > Zalophus > Zalophus californianus. The sequence goes on along the minus strand of NC_045613.1, from coordinate 2,409,180 downwards.
ACATAAATGACAAATTCAGTATAAAACCCAGAAAATTGTATCCAAACACATAACACATTTATTAAGAAAGTAGTAAAGATAAAAACAAATGTGACCTCAGGGTAAATACCCAGTAGTGCAATTGCTGGGTCAAAATGTCCTTTAACAGACGAATGGATAAAGAAGATGTGGTCCATATTAACAATGAAATATTACTCAGCCATCAGAAAGGATGATACCCAACTTTTACATCAACATGGAGGGGACTGGAGGAGATTATGCTAAGTGAAATAAGTCAAGCAGAGAAAGTCAATTAGCAATGGTTTCACTTATTTGTGGAACATAAGGAACAGCATGGAGGACATTAAGAGAAGGAAGGGAAGAATGAAGGGGGGTGAATCAGAGGGAGAGATGAACCATGAGAGACTATGGACTCTGAGAAATAAACTGAGGGTTTTAGAGGGGAGGGGGAGGGAGTTGGGGGCATGGGTTAGCCTGGTAATGTGTATTAAGGAGGGCATGTACTGCATGGAGCACTGGGTGCTATACGAAAACAATGAATCGTGTATTACTACATAAAAGACTAATGAGGTACTATATGGTGACTAACATGACATAATAAAATAAAATTAAAAGAAAACAACAAAGATCAATTCGTCAAGAAGTATATATATATATATATATCTATATATATATATCTCCAATAGGAAAGTACCCACAAAAATATAAGTAAATAGGGCGCCTGGGTGGCTCAGTCGGTTAAGCGACTGCCTTCGGCTCAGGTCATGGTCCTGGAGTCCCGGGATCGAGTCCCACATCGGGCTCCCTGCTCGGCAGGGAGTCTGCTTCTCCCTCTGACCCTCTTCCCTCTCGTGCTCTCTCTCATTCTCTCTCAAATAAATAAATAAAATCTTAAAAAAAAAAAGAATGGGCTCTCTTGCCTTTAAAAAAAAAATATATATAAGTAAATAGTGTTAAAACCAAAGGGAGAAATAGACAGCAATACAACCGGAGTTGGGGGCTTTAATACCCAACTTTCAACAACAGATAGAACATCAATACCTACAATAAGAGCAAACAGCATACGTGAACAACGCTAAACACCAGGCGGACCATATATATCCAGGACATACAATCCAACAGCAGCAGAAAACACGTTCTTTTCAAGTACAAATATCATATTCTCCAGAGTAAATACATTTTAGTTCACAAAAATAGTCTTAAATTTAAGACTAACTCATAGCAAGTATTTTTTCCAATCACAGTGAAATGAACCTTGGAATAATAACAGAAGGAAACTGAAAATTCACAAATATGTGGAAATTAATCTACACACTTCAGAAAAAAAAATAACCTTTAATTGGTTACCAGTCGGTGCTTAGAAAAGTACAGTTGTTTCAAAAAACACTGAGATGCTGGCATTTGTCACAAATAACTTCTCACAAGTAGCACTCAACCAGTGGTTTAAACAAAGCAAGGCCTAACTGGTACACAACAGAGACATAAAAGGTATTACAGACACCACTGCATGAGTCTTTTTATACACAATTAGAGGAAACACATTCAAAACATAAACACCCAACCCATGACTCAGGTCACGAAAAATGGGAAAAGGCAAATATGATGTTAAAAAATGGGCAGAACCCCATTTTCTTCCCCTGCATGGTGCTGATGTAAGGTCTTCCAGAGGTACCTGACATGAATGAAAGTGTAGCAGTGGGGCCAAATGGGAGAAGTGAAGGAGAGGATGATAAATCAGGGAGACAAGATGTGGGTTTTCTCCCATGTGTATTTTTTTTTAATTTTATTTGGTTATATTAAACACCATACATTACATCATTAGTTTTTGATGTAATGTTCCCCGATTCATTGTTTGCGTATAACACCCAGTGCTGTTTGTGTATAACACCCAGTGCTCCATGAAGAATGTGCCCTCTTTAATATCCATCACGAGGCTAACCCATCCTTCCACCACCCTCCCCTCTAGAACCCTCAGTTTGTTTCTCAGAGTCCATAGTCTCTCATGGTTCATCTCCCCCTCCGATTTCCCACCCTTCATTTTTCCCTTCTTGTAATCTTCTTTTCTTCTTCTTTCTTCTTTTCTTTTTCTCCTTCTTCTTCTTTTTCTCCTCCTCCTCCTCCTCCTCCTCCTTCTTCTTCTTCTTTTCTTCTCCTTCTTCTCCTTCTTTCTTCTTCTTCTTCTTCTTCTTCTTCTTCTTCTTCTTCTTCTTCTTCTTCTTCTTCTTCTTCTTCTTCTTCTTCTTCTTCTTCTTCTTCTTCTTCTTCTTCTTCTTCTTCTTCTTCTTCTTCTTCTTCTTCTTCTTCTTCTTCTTCTTCTTCTTCTTCTTCTTCTTCTTCTTCTTCTTCTTCTTCTTCTTCTTCTTCTTCTTCTTCTTCTTCTTCTTCTTCTTCTTCTTCTTCTTCTTCTTCTTCTTCTTCTTCTTCTTCTTCTTCTTCTTCTTCTTCTTCTTCTTCTTCTTCTTCTTCTTCTTCTTCTTCCTCTTCTTCTTCTTCTTCTCCTCCTTCTTTTTAACACATAATGTATTATTTGTTCCAGAGATACAGGTCTGTGATTCAACAGTCTTACACAATTCACAGCCCTCACCATAGCACATACCCTACCCAATGTCTATCACCCAGTAACGCCATCCCTCCCACGCCCCACCACTCCAGCAACCCTCAGTTTGTTTCCTGAGATTAAGAATTCCTCATATCAGTGAGGTCATATGATATATATCTTTCTCTGATTGACTTATTTCGCTCAGCATAACACCCTCCAGTTCCATCCACGTCATTGCAAATGGCAAGATCTCATTCCTTTTGATGGCTGCATAATATTCCATTGTATATATATACCACATCTTCTTGATCCTTTCGTCTGTCAATGGACATCTTCGCACTTTCCATAGTTTAGCTATTGAGGACACTCCTGCTATAAACATCAGGTTGCATGTACCCCTTCGGATCCCTACATTTGTATCTTTGAGGCAAATACCCAGTAGTACAATTGCTGCGTCGTATGGCAGCTCTCTTTTCAACTTTTTGAGGAACCTCCATATTGTTTTCCAGAGTGGTTGCACCAGCTTACATTCCCACCAACAGTGTAGGAGGGTTCCCCTTTCTCCGCATCCCTGACAACATCTGTTGTTTCCTGACTTCTTGATTTTAGCGATTCTGACTGGTGTGAGGTAGTCTCTCATTGAGATTTTTATTTAGATTTCCCTGAAGCCGAGTGATGTTGAGCACTTTTTCATATGTCTGTTGGCCATTTGGATGTCTTTGGAAAAATCTCTGTTCATGTTTTCTGCCCATTTCTTGATTGGATTGTTTGTTCTTTGGGTGTTGAGTTTGATAAGTTCTTTATAGATTTTGGATACTAGCCCTTTATCTGGTATGTCATTTGCATATATCTTCTCACATTCTGTCAGTTGTCTTTTGCTTTTGTGGACTGTTTCTTTGGCTGTGCAAAAGCTTTTTATCTTGATGAAGTCCCAATAGTTCATTTTTGCCCTTGCTTCCCTTGCCTTTGGCGATGTTTCCGGGAAGAAGTTGCTGCCGCTAGGTCAAAGAAGTTGCTGTCTGTGTTCTCCTTTAGGATTTTGATGGACTCCTGTGTCGCATTTAGGTCTTTCAACCATTTTCAGTCTATTTTTGTGTGTGGTGTAAGGAAATGGTCCAGTTTCATTCTTCTGCATGTGGCTGTCCAATATTCCCAACACCATTTGTTGAAGAGACTTTTTTCCATTGGACATTCCTTCCTGCTTTGTCAAAGATGAGTTGACCATAGAGTTGAGGGTCCATTTCTGGTCTCTCTATTCGTTCCATTGATCTATATGTCTGTTTTTGTGCCAGTATCATACAGCCTTGATGATGACAGCTTTGTAATTGGGCTAGAAGTCCGGAATTGTGATGCCACCAGCCTTGCTTTTCTTTCAACATTCCTCTGGCTATTTGGGGTCTTTTCTGGTTCCATACAAATTTTAGGATTATTTCTTCCATTTCTTTGAAAAAAGTGGATGGTATTTTGATGGGGATTGCATTAAATGTGTAGATTGCTCTAGATAGCATCGACATCTTCACAATATTTGTTCTTCCAATCCATGAGCATGGAACGTTTTTCCATTTCTTTGTATCTTCCTCAATTTCTTTCATGAGTATTTTATAGTTTTCTGAATACAGATTCTTTGCCTCTTTGGTTAGATTTCTTCCTAGGTATCTTATGGTTTTGGGTGCAATTGTAAATGCGATCGACACCTTAATTTCTCTTTCTTCTGTCTTGTTGTTGGTGTATAGGAATGCCACTGATTTCTGTGCATTGATTTTATACCCTGCCACTTTACTGAGTTCCTGTCTGAGCAGTTTTGGGGTGGGGTCTTTTGGGTTTTACATAAAGTATCATATCATCTGCAGAGTGAGATTTTGACTTCTTCTTTGCTGATTCAGATGCCTTTTATTTCTTTGTGTTGTCTTTTTGCTGTTGCTAGGACTTCTAGTACTATGTTGAACAGTAATGATGATAGTGGGCATCCTTGACATGCTCCTAATCTCAAGGGAAGGGCTCTCAGCTTTTCCTCATCGAGAATGATATTTGCCGTGGATTTTTCATAGATGGCTTTTATGATATTGAGGTATGTACTCTCTATCCCTACACTCTGAAGAGTTTTGATTAAAAAAGGATGCTGTACTTTGTCAAATGCTTTTTCTGTATCTATTGAGAGGATCATATCGTTCTTGTTCTTTCTTTTATTAATGTGTTCTATCACACCGATAGATTTCCAAATGTTGAACCACCTTTGCATCCCAGGGATAGATCGCACTTGGTTGTGGTGGATGATCCTTCTAATGTATTGTTGGATCCTATTAGCTAGGATTTTGTTGAGGATTTTGGAATCCATATTCATCAGGGATATCGGTCTGATAGTCTCCGTTTTGATGGGGTCTTTGCCTGGTTTGGGGATTAAGGTAATGCTGGCCTCATAGAATGAGTCTGGAAGCTTTCCTTCTGTTTCTATTTTTTTGAAACAGCTTCAGGAGAATAGGTATTATTTCTTCTTTCAGTGTTTGGTAGAATCCCCCAGGGAATCCATCAGGCCCTGGACTCTTGTTTTTTGGGAGGTTTTTGATCACTGCTTCAATCTCGTTACTGGTTATTGGCCTGTTCAGGTTATCAATTTCTTCCTGTTTCAGTCTTGGCAGTTTACAGGTTTCAAAGAAGGCATCCATGTCATCCAGATTGCTCAGTCTATTGGCATATAGTTGTTGATAATAATTTCTAATAATTGTTTCTATTTCCTTGGTGTTAGTCATGATCTCTCCCCTTTCATTCATAATTTTATTAATTTGGGTTCTTTCTCTTTTCTTTTGGATAAATCTGGCCAGTGGTTTATGGATCTTATTAATTCTTTCAAAGAACCACCTCTAGTTTTGTTGATCTGATCTACTGTGTTTCTGGCTTCTAATTCTTTGATCTCTGCTCTAATCTTAATTATTTCCCTTCTAATGCATGGCTTAGGCATCCTTTATTGCTTTTTCTCTAGTTCTTTAAGGTGTAGAGTTAGTTGGTGAATTCAGGATTTTTCTATTTTTTTCAGTGAGGCTTGGATGGCTAAGTATTTCCCCCTTAGGACTGCCTTTGTGGTATCCCATAGGTTTTACACTGATGTGTTTTCGTTTTCATTGGTTTCCATGAATTGTTTCAGTTCTTTGATTTCCTCGTTGACCCAAACATTCTTGAGCAGAGTGGTCTTTAGATTCCAAGTGTTTGAATTTCTTCCAATTTATTTCTTGTGATTGAGTTCCAGTTTTAAAGCCTTATGGTCTGAGAATATGCAGGGAATAATCTCAGTCATTTTGTATCAGTTGAGACCTGATGTGTGACCCAGTATGTGGTCTATTCTGGAGAAAGTTCTATGTGTGTTCGAGAAGAATGAGTATTCTGTTGTTTTAGGGCGAAATGTTCTGCATATATGTATGAGGTCCGTCTGGTGCAGTGTGTCATTCAAAGCTCTTGTTTCTTTGTTGATTCTCTGCTTAGATGGTCTGTCTGTCACTGAGGGTGGAGTATTGAGGTCTCCTACAATTAATGTATTGTTATCAATATGACTCTTTATTTTGGTTAACAGTTGGCTTATGTAGATGGCTGCTCCCATGTTGGGGATATAGATATTTAAAATTGTTATGTCTTCTTGTTGGATAGACCCTTTAAGAATGATATAGTTTCCTTCTGAGTCTCTAACCACAGTCTTTAGTTTAAAATCTAATTTGTCTGATATGAGAATTGCTACCCCAGCAATCTTTTCAGGTCGGCTGGCATGGAAGATGGATTTCCATCCCTTCACTTTCAGTCAGGATGTGTCTTTAGGTTCAAAATGAGTCTCTTGTAGACAGCATATGGATGGGTCCTGTCTTTTTATCCAACCTGCAATCCTGTGCCATTCTATGGGAGCATTTAGGCCATTCAGGTTGAGAGTGATAATTGAAAGATATGAATTAATTGTCATCATGTTGCCTGTGAAGTCATTTTTTTATAGACCATCCCTGTAAATTTCTGTTGTATATCACTCTTGGGGTCTTTCTCCTTTTATAGAACCCCCTTAACATTTCTTGCAGGGCGGGCTTTGTGGCCACATATTCTTTCAGTGTCTGCTGGTCTTGGAAGCTCTGCCCCTCTCCATCCATTCTAAATGACAGCCTTGGTGGATAAAGTATTCTCTACTGCATGTTCTTCTCATTTAGTGCCCTGAGTATGTCTTGCCAGGCCTTTCTGGTTTGCCAGGTCTCTGTGGATAGATCTGACGTTATTCTGATGTTCCTCCCTCTGTATGTAAGGAATCTCTTCACCCTAACTGCCCTTAAGATGGTTTCCTTGGTTCTAAGATTTGCGAGTTTTACTATTACATGCCGGGGTGTTGGCCTGTTTTCCTTGATCTTGGGGGGAGTCCTCTCTGCCTCTAAGACATGAATGTTTGTTTCATTCCCCCAGATGAGGGAAGTTCTCAGCTACAGTTTGCTCAAATATATCTTCTAGTCCTCTCTCTCTCCATTCCCTCAAGGATCCCAATAATTCTGACATTGGAACGTGTCATGGTGTCACTTATTTCACTGATTCTGTTTTCATGGATTTTGAGTTGTTTTTCCCTGGCCTACTAATTTTCTTCTCGTCTATTAGTTGGTCTTCTAGATCACTAATTCGTTCTTCTGCCTTGTTTACCCTAGCTGTTAGATAATCTAGATTAGATTGGATCTCATTGATAGCACTTTTATGTTCTGCCAATTCAGCTTTCATTTCTGCCCTTAGAGACTCTATGTTGCCATTAATTGACTTCTCCATTCTAGCTATTGTCTTCACAATTGCTACCCTGAATTCTATCTCTGCATTCTTGGTTATATCTGCATCCATTTGGAAATCTGTGGCAGAAGTCAGGCTCTGACTCTTTCCTATCTTGGGGGTTCCTCCTCCTAGTCATTCTGTTGAGGGAATATACAGAGTGCAAATTATTGACCAGGACCCAAGCAATATGCACCTGTTTTATTAGGACCTTCAGGTTGCTGGCCTCTTTTCTCCCAGCCTGTCTTCTGGGGGAGGGTCCTGCCACATTGTTACTCAGGCAACCCTGTTTGGGCAGAGTTGCCCTGCTCCCTGTGGGGTGGGGGGCTCAGTGAAAACCATTTTTAGGGGGCTTTTGTTCTCTGGTGGCTTTCCTGGAAGTTTTCCGCATCTCTTCCGAGAGCAGAAGAGATCGTTTCCAACCGTTGCCTCAGAACAGAGAGATTGCAGTCTGTTTTTCAGTGAGCTCTCCAGGCCACACTATCTGCCTTTCTGTCCGTGCTGCTATAAACTGCAGTATCCTGGGTTGTGCACCTCTCAGCAGCACTACCAGTCCTCGCCTTCAGGTCAGGGCACATCTCTGCCCTTTGTGCTTCTAAAATCGCCAGCCACCCCCCAGTTCACAGGTGCGGTCCCGCTGCTCCAGGTTTCAGTCTGGGGGGCTGCCCTATAGTCCTTTCCCTGATGCTACTGGTCTGCGAGTCTGTGCCCTGTCTCCAGCGCTGGAGGTTATTGATCACCGGAGGTGTAGGATCCCCACGGCTTCCTCCCTCTTCCGTTTGTCTTTAGATATGTGCCCACAGAATTATGGCTCCCTGCTTCATACCTCGAAGCCATCTGCCTGTGATTTTCTGTTTGTAGACATCCAGATCTATCTTCTTACATCTCAGGCTGATTTTGTGGGGGTTCAGAGTGGTCTGGTAGATATGCAGCTCAATTCCAAGGAGAGATTGCAATAGGGTCCCCTACTCCTCTGCTATCGTTTCCTCCCACTAGGATTACTCCAGACACCTTAGTAGGAGAAAGGAGAGGGCATGGGGACCAAATGCTCTGGTGACAAAATTCCTGAGCCAAACTCTGCCTCCACTTTTATTGTGAATGCTATCATACAATAAGGGAATAAGAAAACCAAGAGAGAATGTGAAGCTTTAATAATCAGGACAGTGGTATAGGGAGTATCATGTGAATAGAACAAGCTGTGCTTGTGACGTGCATGCAGGCAGGGAGTACATGGAGTGTGTGACCTCCAAAGATAAATGTTTCTCCTAAGTCAAGCATTTACTCTCTGGATGTGTACATTGAGCTGCAACAAGGATCCGGCTGTTTTCAGGCCAGAAACTCTAAAGGAGCCCTAATTTTCCAGACACTCCTTCTTCACTTTTTAACTAGTCTCATCTGGGGAGGACTGTGCTTTTAAATCTTATCGAGCCAGGCATTATGAATTCCGACAACCACAAAGAGATACCGCCTCACACCTGTCAGAAAGCTCAAATTAACAACACAGGAAACAATAGGTGTCGGTGAGGATGTGGAGAAAGGGGAACCCTCTTAAACTATTTGAATAAAAACTTGTGCAGCCACTGTGGAAAACAGTATGGAGGTTCCTCCAAAAGTTAAAAATAGAGCTACCCTATAACTCAGCAATTGCACTACGAGATATTTACCCAAAGGATACAAAAATACAGATTTGAAGGAGAACATGCACCCCGATGTTTATAGCTGCAGTAGCAGCAGTAGCCAAACTATGCAAAGAGCCCAAATGTCCATTGACTGATGAAAGGATAAATATGTGGTATATACATATACAATGAAATATTATTCAGCCATAAAAAATGAAATCTTAACAATGTGCAATGACATGGATGAAGCTAGAGTGTGTTATGCTAAGGGAAATAAGACACAGAAAGAGAAATACCATATGATTGCACTCAGATGTGGAATTTAAGAAAGAAAACAGGTAAACATATAGCAATGTGGAAAAGAAAAGGAGAGGGAAACAAACCACAAGAGACTCTTAATGACAGAGAATAAACTGAGGGTTGATGGTGGGGAGGTGGGGAGGGAGTAGGCTAGATCAGTGATGAGTATTAAAGAGGGCACTGTGATGAGAACTGGGTGTTTTATATAAGTGATGAATCACTGAATTCTCCCCACACCAATATTGTACTGTATGTTAATAACTAAAATTTAAATGAAGAAAAAAATACCTTAATATACAATTTCAGGTTGCTAGTCCTTGAATAAGGCAGGCATCAACTTTACCTGTGTGGTTTCTCAGAATGGCAAGTTGTTCCTCTTTGAGGGTTCTCTAAAAACTGTTTGGAGACAAATAGCTACAGGTTTTTTGAGTGTTACACATCAACAGTTCTTCCCCTTCTTTCTGTTACTGATGTAGGAAGTGGTTGGGGTTTAGAGCCAATGTCCAAAAAAGAATTCTTGAAATGTTTTTGGTGCAAAAAGGTGATTTTATTAAAGAACAGGGACAGAACCCATGGTCAGAAAGAGCTGCACTGAGGTCATGAGGAGTGGCCCATTATATACCTCCAAGTTTAGGCCCATTATATAACCTCCAAGAAGAGGTTAGGGATAGCACAAGTCTCTAAGGAATTTTGGAAGCAAGGTTTTCAGGACCTTGAGGGGGCTAGCTATTGTTGGGAAAAGGTCATTTATTACTGCCCAGTAGACCCTCAGTCGTGAGGTCCTTCAGAAATATATTGGTGGGTCCTATGCTTGGGAGATGATTGACAAAATATATCTTGGAAGAGTAGAGATAAAGAAAGTTTCCAAAGGAATTTATATGTTAAAGTAGACTTGTGAAATCCTGAGGGTCAGGCTAAAATTACCCTTTGCCCTTAGCAAAGTGTCAACATCAAGGCAGCTAAGCAACCAGATGAAGGTCACTGTACCTGTTTCAAGGACTTGTCAATGGGCTGTAGGCAGTAAGAAAATTTAATTTTTAATTTGCCCTTGTTTCCCACATCATTCCCTCCTGAACAACTCTGATCCTTACATCTTTAAGTTTGCTGAGGGTGGAAGATCTCATTTTCTGTAACTTCCTCCTACTGAATAGGGGCATAGAGGTGTCCCTACCTATGGGTCAACATTGGTCAGTTGGGGACTTATATAGATATAAGAGTTACAGCAGAGGTTGCTGAATCCAGGGGAGACCACATGTGTGGATCTCCCCGAGTGGAAAGGATCACTTGTTGGCTTGAATCTATGGCAGTGAAGGAGTCTTGGCACCAGGTGGAAAGACATGGGAGAAAACAGCAAAACATGATTAGTGTAACAAAAAGAAAAAGAAACCCAAATGAAAGTCCCTTGATAGTTGACAAAAATTTTCTTCCTGTCCAGTTTAACCAATCATTAAAGGAAAGAACAGGAAAGCTATAGAAGATATAGCTTTCTATAGCTTCTATAGCTCCAGTTTGAATATTCATTTCATTTAACCCAGAAATACTTCTGTGGTAATCTGGAATGTATGCACAGCATACTGGTTTTATGCTTGCACACATCCCACCTTGTGCACCAGTTAAAACATCTAATGCTGTTATAGTTTGTAAAACTGCTTTACATATTTTTGTAACTTTGGTATTTAGTAGAGAAATGTTATTTTGAGTGTCATTTAAGGCTTTGACTATGTACTTATTAAGAGCTTCCATGTGCCAAACAACATCCTCTGGTCCCAAAGATGGATGGTAGATGGTCATAGCAATGAAACACAGAACATGTCCACTCTTGTTTTATATTTGGAAAGTTGGCTGGTTTGGTAATGGTTTTAATAGTGTGTGCATGCATCCAGGCAAAACTCAAGAGTACAATGGCCTATCCAGCCTGGGAGAAGCTATGGACACAAGTTAGAGCCACATAGCCATTGGGTCCTGTCAGGAGACAGTCATCTAATTCTGGGTTTCCTTTAACTGCAGTCAGGATATCAAGGGCTATTCAGTTTTGGAGGGCCGCCTTTCCAGAGGATTGTAGATGCCAGGATAAATTTTTAATTTTTAAGGCCCAAGCTATTTGATGAGTTATTTGTGCAATAAAAGATGGTCCATTGTCACTTTGTAGGGACGAAGGGAGTCCAAATCTAGGGACAGTTTCTCTTAGCAATGTTTTTGTCACCTCAGTGGTCTTTTTACCCAAATGAGTACTCTAGTATAAACCTTGTTTTACCTTATATTGGTTATTTTTGGCTATAGGGATTTTCCCCTCATTACTAATAAGTCAGTCCTGTGCATTTTTGAATATCCTTGTTCCTGGACTGTATGAAATTCTTGGTCTGAAATGACTGGACTTATGGACTTTATTAGAGTTAAGACTGAGAAAAGAGTTAATATTTGTTTATTTTGTGCTATCTTCTTTGCTTCAACGTCTGCCAAATAATTTCCTTAAACTCTAAGGTCATATCCTTTTGATGTCCTTTGAGGTGACTCACAGCCACCTCCTTAAGTAGGTGTAGAGTCTCAAGAGTAATAAATTCAGGCCCATATTTGATTAGGGAGTTATGGCTTGATAATAATCCCCTTTCCTTCCAATTTGCTCTGTGGGCATGTAGGACTAACTGGGATGGCATGTTTAGAGTCAGCACAGAGACCCTTTGCCAATTGTAAAGCATGAATGAGCACTATTATCTCCACTTTGGGGCAGACATATTTGCTAGGACGTTTTAGTTTCAACAGTCCAAGTTAGACTAACTATAGCATACCCAACCTTTCTTATCCCCTTTACCATGAAACTACTGCCATCAGTCAATAATACCTGAGCACTCATGTTTTAACATGGAAGTCATGTTTTAACATGGTCAGACCCAGGCACAAGGGTAGCTGAGTTTAAAGTTTGACAAGTTTTAAGTATTATTTCAGATATAAGGTATATTTTAAGTATTATTTCAAGTATAAGCATAGTCTTGTATTTAATAAGTCAGCCTCCATCATCCATTGGTGGCCTCTGTTCTCTAAAACACTCAGGACCTGATATGGAATCATTACAGCCAGGGACTGTCTGACTGTTTTGAGGCTTCTTCTACTAGGAGGGCTGTTGTATGCTCTGCTAAAGCCTCTACTTGCAATTTTATATCAATAGAAATGACTTCTCAGATAAATATGGCTGAGGCATAAAACCATCAAGAAACCCTCTTTGTTAGGTCTAGCCTTAACAATATCCTAACTGCAAGGAATCACTGGCATAGGAAGAAGACTTGTTTCAGGAGATAATAGCATCCCCAAGTGCATCATCCAATACAATCACAGGGATGGTGGGACCACCCAATATCTTCAAAAGACCATAGTTAACCTCAAGGAGTCAGGTATTCTCTGGTGTTTAGGGAAAAATTTTGTCATCCCAACCACAGAGAATTGGTCAGGGCTCTAGTTGAATTATACAGTACTAGGGGAATCAATCCCATTTTCCAGGCGTGTAAATAATCATACAAGCATGAAGATGTCTATACATGAGCTATTGTGGCAATATTTCTGAAGATTACCTCAAGTCAGCAACTATTCAAAGACAAACAGACCTAGAATTTGACATCTGCAGTGGTAGGTTATTAAAACATATTTTTTTCTCTCTAAAATCACCCTTATTTCCAGTGATAGCCAAATTAAGTCTAATTCATTTGTAAATAAGTCCAATTTTAACAACTTTGACTTAATTATTTATACAAGCTCAACAAGAATAGTGATTGGCCATGGAGATCTTTTATTTTAAATATTTTTTATTATGTTCAGTTAGTCAACATATAGTATATCATTAGTTTTTGATGTAGTATTTAATGATTCATTAGTTGCATATAACTCCCAGGGCTCATCACAACACATGCCCTCCTTAATGCCCATCACCTGGTTATCCCATCCCCCCAACCCACCCTCCCTTCTGTAAAACTCAGTTTGTTTCCCAGAGCCCAGAATCTCCCACGGTTCATCTCCCGCTCCAATCCCCCCCACCCCTTCATTTTTCCCTTCCTTCCCCTGTGGTCCTCCATGCTATTCCTTATGTTCCATATATATGAGTGAAACTGTATGATAATTGACTTTCTCTGCTTGCTTATTTCACTTAACATAATCTCCAGTCCCATCCATGTTGATGTAAAAGTTGGGTATTCATCCTTTCTGATGGCTGAGTAGTATTCCATTGTATATAGGAACCACATCTTCTTTATCCATTCACCTGTTGAAGGGCATCTGGGCTCTTTCCACAGTTTGGCATTGTGGACATTGCTGCTTTAAACATTGGGGTGCAGGTGACCCTTCTTTTCACTACATCTGTATCTTTGGAGTAAATACCTAGTAGCGCAATTGCTGGGTCATAGGGTAGCTCTATTTTAACGTTTTGAGGAACCTCCACACTCTTTTCCAAAGTAGCTGCACCAGCTTGCATTCCCACAAGCAGTGTAAGAGGGTTCCCCTTTCTCCACATCCTCACCAACATTTGTTGTTTCCTGCCTTATTAATTTTGACCATACTAAATGCTGTAAGGTGGTATCTCATTGTGGTTTTCATTTGTATTTCCTGATGGCTAGTGATGTTAAGCATTTTTTCATGTGTCTGCTATCCATTTGTATGTCTTTTTTTTTTTTTTAAAGAAGTGTCTGTTCATGTCTTCTGCCCATTTATTGACTGGATTACTTGTTTTTTGGGTGTTGAGTTTGATAAGCTCCTTATAGATCTTGGATACGAGCCCTTTATCTGTAATGTCATTTGCAAATATCTTCTCCCATTCTGTGGGTTGCCTCTTTGTTTTGTTGACTATTTCCTTTGCTGTGCAGAAACTTTTTATCTCAACAAAGTCCCAAAAGTTCATTTTTGAATTTGTTTCACTAGCTTTTGGAGATATATCTTGAAAGAAGTTGCTGTGGCTGATGTCAAAGAAGTTACTGCCTATGTTCTCCTCTAGGATTTTTTTTAAAAGATTTTATTTATTTCTTTGAGAGAGAGAGAATGAGAGATAGAGAGCACGAGAGGGAAGAGGGTCAGAGGGAGAAGCAGACTCCCTGCTGAGCAGGGAGCCCGATGTGGGACTCGATCCCGGGACTCCAGGATCATGACCTGAGCTGAAGGCTGTCGCTTAACCAACTGAGCCACCCAGGCGCCCTCCTCTAGGATTTTGATGGATTCCTGTCTCACATTGAGGTCTTTCCTCCATTTTGAGTTTATCTTTGTGGATGGTGTAAGAGATTGGTCCAATTTCATTATTCTGTATGTGGTTGTCCAGTTTTCCCAGCACCATTTATTGAAGAGACTGTCTTTTTTCTATTGGGTGTTCTTTCTTGCTTTCTCAAAGATTAGTTGACCATAGAGTTGAGGGTCCATTTCTGGGTTCTCCACTCTGTTCCATTGATCTATGTATCTGTTTTTGTGCCAGTACCATGCTTGAAAATATGGTTTTGTAATAACTTGAAAACAACAGTTTTGTAATATAGCTTGAAGTCAGGCATTGTGATGCCCCCAGCTTTGGTTTCCTTTTTCAACATTCCCCTGGCAATTTGGGGTCTTTTCTGGTTTTTTAGGATTGTTTTTAGGACATACATTTTTAGGATTGTTTGTTCAAGCTCTATGAAAAATGGCAGTGGTATTTTGATAGGCATTGCATTGAAAGATATAATTAATTAATTTTTAGAGAGACAGAGAGTGGGGGAGCGGCGGAGGGAGAGGGAGAGAAAAACTCAAGCAGACTCAGTGTTCAGCTTGGAGCCCAAAAAGGGGACCAATCCCAAGAGCCTGAGATCATGACCTGAACTGAAATCAAAGTCGGTCACTTAATCAAATGAGCCATCCGGTTGCCACTAGATCTATTTGATTTTGTGTTTGTTTTTTAATTTTAGATAGTTAACATACAGTGCAATATTGGTTTCTGAAGAATAATTATGGGATTCATCACTTATATACAACACCCAGTGCTCATCACAAGTGCCTTCCTTCGTCCCCATCACCCATCTAGCCCACCCCCCCACCACCTTCCTCCATCAACCCTCAGTTTGTTCTCCATCACTAAGAGTGTCTTGTGATTTGCTTTCCTCTCTCCTTATTTTCTTTTCCCCTTCCCATGTGTTCATTTGTTCTCTTTCTTAAATTCCACAAATGAGAGAGATCATATGGTACTTATCTTTCTCTGACAGACTTAGTTCCCTCAGCATAATACATTCCAGCTCCAACCATGTCATTACAAATGACAAGACTTCATACTTTTTGATGGCTGAGTAATATGCTACTGTGTATATCCATTCACCAGTCGATGGGTATCTTTCTATTTTGGCTATAGTTGATAATGCCGCCATAAACTATAGGGTGAATGTTCCCCTTCAAATCTATATTTTTGTATCCTTTGATTAAATACCTAGTAGTTCAGTTGCTGGGTCGTAGGGTAATTCTATTTTTAACACTTGGAGGAACCTCCATGCTGTTCTCCAGAACGGATGCACCAATTTGCATTCCCACCAACAGTGCAAGAGGAGTCCCCTTTGTCTGCATCCTTCCCAACACCTGCTGTTTCCTGTGTTGTTGATGTGAGCCATTCTTTTTTTTATGTTATGTAAATCACCATACATTACATCATTAGTTTTTAATGTAATGTTCCATGAGTCGTTGTTTGCGTATCACACCGAGTGCTCCATTCAGTATGTGCCCTCTTTAATAACCATCACTAGGCTAACCCATCCGCCTACACCCCTCCCCTCTAGAACCCTCAGTTTGTTTTTCAGAGTCCATCGTCTCTCATGGTCCATGTCCCCCTCCGATTCCCCCCCCTTCATTCTTCCCTTCGCGCTATCTTCTTCTTTTTTTTTTTTTTTGACATATAATGCATTATTTGTTTCAGAGGTACAAGTCTGTGATTAAACAGTCTTGCGCAATTCACACCGCTCACCATAGCACATACACTCCCCAATGTCTATCATCCAGCCACCCCATCCCTCCCACCCCTCACTACTCCAGCAACCCTCAGTTTGTTTCCTGAGATTAAGAGTTCCTCATATCAGTGAGGTCATATGATACATGTCACCTCTGATTGACTTATTTCTCTCAGCAAAACAACCTCCAATTCCATCCACATCATTGCAGATGGCAAGATTTCATTCCTTTTGATGGCTGCACAATTTTCCATTGTATATATATACCACCTCTTCTTTATCCACTCGTCTGTCGATGGATGTCTTGGATCTTCCCACAGTTTGGCTATTGTGGACATTGCTGCTATAAACATAGGGGTGCACGTACTCCTTTGGATCCCTACATTTGTATATTTGTGTTAAATACCCAGTAGTGCAATTGCTGGGTCATATGGTAGCTCTGTTTTCAACTTTTTGAGGAATCTCCATACTGTTTTACAGAGTGGCTGCACCAGCTTGCATTCCCACTCACAGTGTAGGAGGATTTCCCTTTCTCTGCATCGCTGCCAGCATCTGTCATTTCCTGACTTGTTAATTTTAGCCACTCTGACTGCTGTGAGGTGATATCTCATTGAGGTTCTGATTTCGATTTCCCTGATGCTGAGCTATGTTGAGCACCTTTTCTGTGTCTGTTGGACATTTGGATGTCTTCTTAGGAAAAATATCTGTTCATGTCTTCTGCCCAATTCTTGATTGGCTCATTTGTTCTTTGGGTATTGAGTTTGATAAGTTCTTTATAGATCAGATAAAGAACGGATATGTCATTTGCAAATATCTTCTCCCAGTCTGTCGGTTGTCTTTTGGTTTTGTGGACTGTTTCTTTTGCTGTGCAAAAGACTTTTATCTTGATGAAGTCCCAGTAGTTCATTTTTGCCCTTGCTTCCCTTGCCTTTGGCGATGTTTCTAGGAAAAAATTGCCGAGGCTGAGGTCGAAGAGGTTGCTGCCTGTGTTCTCCTTTAGGATTTTGATGGACTCCTGTATCACATTTAGGTCTTTCAACCATTTTGAGTCTGTTTTTGTGTGTGGTGTAAGGAAATGATCCAGTATCATTCTTCTGCATGTGGCTGTCCAATTTTCCCAACACCATTTGTTGAAGAGACTGTCTTTTTTCCATTGGACAGTCTCTCCTGCTTTGTCAAAGATGAGTTGATCATAGAGTTGAGGGTCCATTTTTGGGCTCTCTATTCCGTTCCATTGATCTATGTGTCTGTTTTTATGCCAGTACCATATTGTCTTGATGATGACAGCTTTGTAATAGAGCTGGAAGGCCGGAATTGTGAAGTCACCAGTTTTGCTCTACTTTTTCAGCATTCCTCTGGCTATTCAGGGTCTTTTCTGGTTCCATACAAATTTTAGGATGATTTGTTCCATTTCTGTGAAAAAAGTGGATGATGGGGATTGCATTAAATGTGTAGATTGCTCGAGGTAGCATTGACATCTTCACAATGTTTGTTCTTCCCATCCATGATCATGGAACGTTTTTCCATTTCTTTGTGTCTTCCTCAATATCTGTCATGAGTATTTTATAGGTTTCAGAGTACAGATTCTTTGCCTCTTGGGTTAGATTTATTCCTAGGTATCTTATGGTTTGTATCTTATAAATGGGATCGACTCCTTAATTTCTCTCTCTTCTGTCTTGTTGGTGTATAGGAATGCCACTGATTTCTGTGCATTGATTATATATCCTGCCACTTTACTGAATTCCTGTATGAGTTCTAGCAGTTTTGGGGTGGAGTCTTTTGGGTTTTCAACATAAAGGATCATATCATCTGCAAAGAGTGAGAATTTGACTTCTTCTTTGTCGATTTGGATGCCTTTGATTTCTTTTTGTTGTCTGATTGCTGTGGCTAGGACTTCTAATACTACGTTGAATAGCAGTGGTGAGAATGGTCATCCCTGCCGCGTTCCTGCCCTTACGGGGAAAGCTCTCAGCTTTTCCCCATTGAGAATGATATTCGCTGTAGGTTTTTCACAGATGGCTTTTATGATATTGAGGTATGTGCCCTCTATCCGCATACTCTGAAGAGTTTTGATCAAGAAAGGATGCTGTACTTTGTCTAATGCTTTTTCTGCATCTATTGAGAAGATCATATGATTCTTGTTCTTTCTTTTGTAAATGTATTTTATCACGTTGATTTGCGGGTGTTGAACCAACCTTGCAGCCCAGGGATGATTCCCACTTGGTCATGGTGAATAATCCTTTATTCACCTATATGTACTGTTGGATGCTATTGGCTAGTGTTTTGGCGAGAATTTTTGCATCCATGCTCATCAAGGATATTGGTCTCTAATTCTCCTTTTTGATGGGGTCTTTGTCTGGTTTGGGGATCAAGGTAATGGTGGCCTCATAAAACGAGTTTGGAAGTTTTCCTTCCATTTCTATTTTTTGGAACAATTTCAGGAGGATAGGTATTAATTCTTCTTTAAATGTTTGGTAGAATTCCCCTGGGAAGCCATCTGGCCCTGGGCTTTTGTTTGTTGGGAGATTTATGATGGCTGCTTCAATTTCCTTAGTGGTTATAGCTCTGTTCAGATTTTCTATTTCTTTGGTAGTTGATACATATCTAGGAATTCATCCATTTCTTTCAGGTTATCTAATTTGCTGGCATAGAGTTGCTCATAATATGTTCTTATAATTTTTTGTAATTCTTTGGTGTTGGTTGTGATCTCTCCTCTTTCATTCATGATTTTGTTGATTTAGGTCATTTCTCTTTTCGTTTTGATAAGTCTGGCCAGGGGTTTATCAATCTTATTAATTCTTTCAAAGAACCAGCTCCTAGTTTCGTTGATCTGTTCTACTGTTCTTTTGGTTTCTAGTTCATTGATTTCTGCTCTGATCTTTATGATTTCTCTTCTCCTGCTGGGTTTAGGCATTATTGGCTGTTCTTTCTCCGGCTCCTTTAGGTGTAGGGTTAGGTTGTGTATTTGAGGCCTTTCTTGTTTCTTGAGAAAGGCTTGGACTGCTGTATACTTTCCTCTTAGGACCGCCTTTGCTGTATCCCAAAGATTTTGAACAGTTGTGTTTTCATTTTCATTTGTTTCCATGAATTTTTTAATTCTTCTTTAATTTCCTGTTGACCCATTCATTCTTTACTTGGATGCTCTTTAGCCTCCATGTGTTTGAGTTCTTTCTGACTTTCCTCTTGTGATTTAGTTCTAGATTCAAAGCATTGTGGTCTGAAAATATGCAGGGAATGATCCCAATCTTTTGGTACCAGTTGAGACCTGATTTGTGACCTAGGATGTGATCTATTCTGGAGAATGTTCCATGGGCACTAGGAAAAAAATATGTGTATTCCGTTGCTTTGGGAAAGAATGTTCTGAATATATCTGTGAAGTCCATATGTTCCAGTGTTTCATTTAAAGTCTTTATTTCCTTGTTGATCTTTTGCTTAGATGATCTGTCCATTTCAGTCAGGGGGGTTTTAAAGTCCCCCACTATTATTGTTTTGTTGTCAATGTGTTTCTTTGCTTTTGTTATTAATTGCCTTATATAATTGGCTGCTCCCGTGTTAGAGGCATAGAAATTTACAATTGTTAGATCTTCTTGTTTGATAGACCCTTTAACTTGGATATAGTGTCCTTCCTCATCTCTTATTATAGTCTTTCATTTAAAATCTAATTTTTCTGATATAAGGGTTGCCACCCCAGCTTTCTTTTGGTGTCCATTAGCATGGTAAATGGTTTTCCACCCCCTCCCTTTCAATCTGGGGGTGTCGTTGGGTCTCAAATGAGTCTCTTGCAGACAGCATAACGATGGGTCTTGTTTTTTCATCCAATCTGTTAACCTTTGTCTTTTGATTGGTGCATTTAACCCGTTTACATTCAGGTTAACTATTGAAAAATATGAATTTAGTGTCATTGCATTGCCTATAAGGGACTCTTACTGTATATTGTCTGTGTTCCTTTCTGGTCTATGCTGCTTTTAGGCTCTCTCTTTGCTTAGAGGACACCTTTCAATATTTCTTGTAGGGTTGGTTTTGTGTTTGCAAATTCATTTAGTTTTTGTTTGTCCTAGAAGCTTTTTTTTTCCCCTTTAAATTTTTATTGTTGTTAATCACCATACATTACATCATTAGTTTTTGATGTAGTGTTCCATGATTTATTGTTTGTGCATAACACCCTGTGCTCCACGCAGAACGTGCCCTCTTTAATACCCATCACCAGGCTAAGCCATCCCCCAGCCCCTCCCCTCTAGAACCCTCAGTTTGTTTTTCAGAGTCCATCATCTCTCATGATTCGTCCCCCCCTCCGATTTCCCCCCTTCATTCTTCCCCTCCTTCTATCTTCTTTTTTTTTCTTAACATATATTGCATTATTTGTTTCAGAGGTACAGATCTGTGATTCAACAGTCTTGCACAATTCACAGCGCTCACCATAGCACATACCCTCCCCAATGTCTATCACCCAGCCACCCCATCCCTCCGACCCCACCCCCACTCCAGCAACCCTCAGTTTCTTTCCTGAGATTAAGCATTCCTCATATCAGTGAGGTCACATGATACATGTCTTTCTCTGATTGACTTATTTTACTCAGCATAACACCCTCCAGTTCCATCCACATCGTTGCAAATGGCAAGATCTCATTCCTTTTGATGGCTGCATAATAGTTCATTGTATATATATAGCGTATCTTCTTTATCCATTCATCTGTTGATGGACATCTTGGCTCTTTGCACAGTTTGGCTATTGTTGGCCTGGAAGCTTTTAATCTCTCCTTCTATTTTCAATGACAGCCTAGCTGGATATAGTATTCTTGGCTGCATACTTTTCTTATATAGTGCTCTGAATATATCATGCCAGTACTTTCTGGCCTGCCTGGTCTCTGTGGAGAGGTCTGTTGCCAATCTAATATTTCTACCATTGTAGGTTATGGATCTTTTCTCTCGAGCTGCTTTCAGGATTTTCTCTTTGTCTCCTAGACTCATAAGTTTTACTATTAGATGTTGGGGTGTTGACCTATTTTTATTGATTTTGAGGGGGTTTCTCTGTGCCTCCTGGATTATGATACCCGTTTCCTTCTCCAATTTAGAGAGGTCCTCTGGTATAATTTGCTCAAATATACCTTCTGCCCCTCTCTCTCTTTCTTCTTCTTCTGGGATCCCAATTACGGTATCGCTTATCTCTTGAATTCTGCCCTTGTGACCCAATAGTTTATCTCCCTTTTTCTCAGCTTCTTTATTTTCCATCATTTGGTCTTCTATATCACTAATTCTCTCTTCTGCCTCATTTATCATAGCAGTTAGAGCCTCCATTTTTTATTGCACCTCATTAATAGCCTTTTTGATTTCGACTTGGTTAGATTTTAGTTCTTTTATTTCTCCAGAAAGCGTTTCTCTAATAACTTCCATGCTTTTTTCAAGCCCAGCTAGTATCTTTAGAATCATCATTCTGAACTCTATTTCCGACATCTTACTAATGTCCATATTGATTAGGTCCCTGGCAGTCAGTACTACCTCTTGTTCTCTTTTTTGAGGTGAGTTTTTCCATCTTGTCATTTTGTCCAGAGGAGAACAGATGAATCAGAGAACAAAATGCTAACAGGGTAACAACGTCCCCAGAAAATATACACTAAACAAATCAGAAGAGACCTCATAATGAGCCACACGCTGAGATTCGGATATCATTTGTGCCTTGCACACCTTGTGGTAACAGCCTGTAAATAAATCCTGATTGCTATTGGAGGAATTCATTAGGCTTTTCCAGGGTTGGCAGCCAGAGGCTCGCTGCCCTGCCAAGCCATGGAAGGATGCTGTAAGGATGGAGCATGCTGAGGATTAGGCGTTCCTGTCTTTGCAACCAGACTTTTCAGCAGCTCTGCCCACTGGCAATTATTAAGATTTTTAGAAATGATTTCTGTGCAAAAACCAAACTGTGCAGATCCAAACAATAAAACGTTAACTATCAAAACTAATTAATATCAATAATTCTACAAATACTGAAATATAGCCCCAGTTCAGAACTTAGGCATAACATGTATGTATTGGGCTTAAGGAAAAAAAAAAAGGTATTACCCACATAAGTGTACCACAGATATAACTGAAAATTAACCGTTCTGTGTAACTTAACTTCGTATTGACACAGATCATTCTGTACTATGGTTATTTTCATATGAATTAGAAAATACTTATTTAAATACCCTTTCAAAGATGAACAATGATGGATAATTATGGATTATGGATAATTTTGAAGAACAAAAATGAATAAATAGTTTATACTATCATGGCAAAATATGCTGGAGTTAAGTTAAATTCAACCTATTGATCAGGTTGATCATGATTATAGGCTTTTTTAAAAAGTGTCCAAATCCAAGCAGATAATATGCAGTATGAGTTGAGGATTTTAAAAACAAAGCCCAACTAATTCCTCCAGTATTGCCAAAAACCCATCCATGGCTAATGACCACTGCTTTAAATTTCCAACTGTATTAAATAAGGGTTAATTTCCTCTTCTGAAGGAGGTCAATACTGCACAACAGGTACCTCTGTTGCTACATGTTGTCTGCTATAAATGTTTCACACACAGGGCTCTCAAGTGAGCTGCCTGTAGTATATCATCCCACCTTGTTAGAAGAGTCAGTATGTTTCCAGGTTTCACTTCTGAGAGCTTATTAAAAACTTGTTTTAAGAAGCTGTGACTTGTTTCCACCTCCCCACCAATAGTCATCTTCAGACTTGTGTTTGTGGGTTTTTTGTTTGTTTGTTTGTTTGTTTGTTTTGAGACTTGAAGATTTACAAAAGTTGAATATTTAGGATGACCTTGAAAGGCTTGTATGACTGTACAGTTAACAAAAAGTCAAAACATGAAAGGTAATCATCCCAGTAACTTATGTAATAATGATACCTAAAAGCAAAACTGATCTCAACATTTAGTAGATTACAGGTGAAACTATAGTATTAAAAGTTATTTCTTAAAAAAGGCAAGATGGCGGAGGAGTAGGAGACCTGGATTTCGTCTGGTCTCAGGAATTCAGCTGAATAGGGATCAAACCATTGTGAACACCTACGAACTCAAGAGGAGATCAAAGAGGAGAGTAGCAACAACTCTCTGAACAGAGAAGCGACCACTTACTGGAAGGTAGGACGTGCAGAGAAGTGAATCCGAGGCGATATTCGGGAGGATAGATGGCGGGGGAGGGGCCTCCGCCGGCTGCTTCTGGCATGTGATAGAGCGGAGCACAAAATAGGACCTTTTAAAAGTTGCCTCAGCTGAGGGACGTCACTGCAGTGGCTAAACAGGGGGTGGAATCCTCCTGGTACAGTGTGGTCTCAGGACCCTTGGGATCACAGAAAGACCGGGGGTGCCTGAGTGCAGCAGAGCTCCCAGGGATCAGAGCGGGGAAGCTGGCTGCAGAGACGGAGCCGAGACGTGGGCTGTCAGCTCGGGGTTGCCATAAACTGTGATCCGCGGCCCAGTCGAGCCACTGCTCCTCCAGCAGGGACCCAACAAGCGGCAGAGCAGGGGAGAGATTGGGAGGCCACCATTTTTGCCCTGGTCCTCCAAAGCTGTACCAAGAGCTTGCAGGGAACAAAAGCTCCTGAGAGGAAACCCGAGCAGTTTGCTTAGCCCGGACCGACAAGGGCAGGGCAATTCAGCCTCCCGCAAAGATATTTGGAAACCATAGCAACAGGTCCCTCCCCCAGAAGATCAGCAGGAACAGCCAGCAAGCCAAGACCAAGTTTACCGATCAAGGAGAACGGGAGAACTCCAGCGCTAGGGGAATACTGCACATAGAATTCATGGCTTTTTTTTACCATGATTCATTAGTTCATCAAAGTTAATTTTTGTTAACTGTTTTTTTTATTTTTCTTTTTCCCTTTTTCAACCAACATCTTATCAATCCTTTTTAAAAAAAAACATTTTTTATTTTTCATTTTTAGAGTCATATTTTATCCCTTCATAGTAGTTACCCTTATTTTTGGCATATATATATAAGTTGTTCTCTCTTTAAAATTTTGAGATACAGTTTCTTCTAACAGATCAAAATATACCCTAAATCACTAGTGTATGGCTTTGTTCTAGTCTCCTGCCTGATCACATTCTCTCCCTTTTCCCTTTTTTTTCTTAAATTTTCTTTCTTTTTTCAAACAACTTCTTATCTTATCAAGTCCTTTTATAAAATCTTTTATAATTTTCATCTTTACAGTCATCTTCCATCCCTTCATTGTATCAACCCTTATTTTGTACATATATGTCTTTCTTCCTTTAAAATTTTAGGAGGCACTTTTTTCTAACAGACCAAAATACGCCCAAAATCTAGTGTGGCACTGATCTATGCACTAGCCTGATCATATTTGATCATATTCTGCTTTTTTTGTATTGTTCTGTTTTGTTTTTATCTTTTTTATCTCTTTTTTTTCTCTTTCTTTTTTCTTTCCTTCCCTTTCTTTTCCCCTGGTTTCAGGTCTTTTCTGATTTGTATACAGTATATTTGCTGGGGACGTTGTAAACCTGTGAGCATCTTGTTCTCTCATTCATCTATTCTCCTCTGGGCAAAATGACAAGACGAAAAAATCACCTCAGCAAAAAGAACAAGAGGTAGTTCCGTCAGCCAGGGACCTACTGAATACGGACATTAGTACGATGTCAGACCTAGAGTTCAGAATCATGACTTTAAAGATACTAGCTGGGCTTGAAAAAAGCGTGGAAGTTATTAGAGAAACCTTTCTGGAGAAATAAAAGAACAAAAATCTAACCAAGTTGAAATCAAAAAGGCTATTGATGAAGTGCAATAAAAAATGGGGGCACTAAATGCTAGGATAAATGAGGCAGAAGAGAGAATCAGTGATATAGAAGACCAAATGATGGAAAATAAAGAGGCTGAGAAAAAGAGGGAGAAACAACTCCAGGATCATGAGGGCAGAATTCGAGAGATAAGTGATACGATAAGACGAAACAACATTAGAATAATTGGGATCCCAGAAGAAGAGGAGAGAGAGAGGGGGGCAGAAGGTATATTGGAGCAAATAATAGCAGAGAACTTCCCTAATGTGAGGAGGAAAACTGGCATCAAAATCCAGGAGGCATAGAGAAACCCTCTCAAAATCAATAAAAATAGGTCAACACCCCGACATCTAATAGTAAAACTTACGAGTCTCAGAGACAAAGAGAAAATCCTGAAAGCAGCTTGGGAGAAGAGATATGTAACCTACAATGGTAGAAACATTAGATTGGCAACAGACCTCTCCACAGAGACCTGGCAGGCCAGAAAGGACTGGCATGATATCTTCAGAGCACTAAACGAGAAAAATATGCAGCCAAGAATACTATATCCAGCTAGGCTGTCATTGAAAATAGAAGGAGAGATAAAAAGCTTCCAGAACAAACAAAAACTAAAGGAATTTGCAAACACTAAACCAGCCCTCCAAGAAATATTGAAAGGGGTCCTCTAAGCAAAGAGAGAGCCTAAAAGCAGCAAAGATCGGAAAGGAACACAGACAACATACAGTTAACAGTCACCTTACAGGCAATACCATGGCACTAAATTCATACCTTTCAGTAGTTACCCTGAATGTAAATGGGCTCAATGCCCCAATCAAAAGACACAGGCTATCAGATTGGATTAAAAAACAAGACCCATCAATATGCTGTCTGCAAGACACTCATTTTAGACCCAAAGACACTCCCAGATTGAAAGTGAGGGGGCGGAAAACCATTTACCATGCTAATGGACACGAAAAGAACGCTGGGGTGGCAATCCTTGTATCAGACAAACTAGATTTTAAAACACAGACTGTAATAAGAGATGAGGAAGGACACTATATCCTACTTAAAGGGTCTATCCAACAAGAAGATCTAACAATTGTAAATATCTATGCCCCGAACATGGGAGCAGCCAATTATATAAGGCAATTAATAACAAAAACAAAGAAACACATTGACAACAATACAGTAATAGTGGGGGACTTTAACCCCCCCTGACTGAAATGGACAGATCATCTAAGCAAAAGATCAACAAGGAAATAAAGACTTTAAATGACACACTGGACCAAATGGACTTCACAGACATATTCAGAAAATTACATCCCAAAGCAACGGAATACACATTCTTCTCTAGTGCCCATGGAACATTCTCCAGAATTGATCACATCCTAGGTCCCAAATCAGGTCTCAACCGGTACCAAAAGATTGGGATCATTCCCTGCATATTTTCAGACTACAATGCTTTGAAACTAGAACTCAATCACAAGAGGAAAGTCGGAAAGAACTCAAATACATGGAGGCTAAACAGCATCCTACTAAAGAATGAATGGGTCAACAGGAAATTAAAGAAGAATTAAAAAAATTCATGGAAACCAATGAAAATGAAAACACAACTGTTCAAAATCTTTGGGATACAGCAAAGGCAGTCCTGAGAGGAAAATATATAGCAATACAAGCCTTTCTCAAGAAACAAGAAAGGTCTCAAAAACACAACGTAACCCTACACCTAAAGGAGTTGGAGAAAGAACAGCAAATAAAGCCTAAACCCAGCAGGAGAAGAGAAATCATAAAGATCAGAGCAGAAATCAATGAACTAGAAACCAAAAGAACAGTAGAACAGATCAACGAAACTAGGAGCTGGTTCTTTGAAAGAATTAACAAGATTGATAAACCCCTGGCCAGACTGATCAAAAAGAAAAGAGAAATGACCCAAATCAACAAAATCATGAATGAAAGAGGAGAGATCACAACCAACACCAAAGAAATACAAACAATTATAAGAACATATTATGAGCAACTCTATGCCAGCAAATTAGATAACCTGGAAGAAATGGGTGCATTCCTAGAGAGGTATCAACTACCAAAACTGAACCAGGAAGAAATAGAAAACCTGAACAGACCTATAACCACTAAGGAAATTGAAGCAGTCATCCAAAATCTCCCAAGAAACAAAAGCCCAGGGCCAGATGGTTTCCCAGGGAATTCTATCAGACATTTAAAGAAGAATTAATACCTATTTTCCTGAAACTGTTCCAAAAAAATAGAAATGGAAGGAAAACTTCCGAACTCATTTCATGAGGCCACCATTACCTTGATCCCCAAACCAGACAAAGACCCCATCAAAAAGGAGAATTACAGACCAATATCCTTGATGAGCATTGATGCAAAAATTCTCACCAAAATACTAGCCAATAGGATCCAACAGTACATTAAAAGGATTATTCACCACGACCAAGTGGGATTTATCCCTGGGCTGCAAGGCTGGTTCAACATCCACAAATCAATCAACGTGATACAATACATTAACAAAAGAAAGAACAAGAATCATATGATCCTCTCAATAGATGCAGAAAAAGCATTTGACAAAGTACAGCATCCTTTCTTGATCAAAACTCTTCAGAGTATAGGGATAGAGGGTACATACCTCAATATCATAAAAGCCATCTATGAAAAACCTACAGCGAATATCATTCTCAATGGGGAAAGGCTGAGAGCTTTTCCCCTAAGGTCAGGAACATGGCAAGGATGTCCACTCTCACCACTGCTATTCAACATAGTATTAGAAGCCTAGCCACAGCAATCAGACAATAAAAAGAAATCAAAGGCATCCAAATCGGCAAAGAGGAAGTCAAACTCTCACTCTTTGCAGGTGATATGATACTGTATGTGGAAAACCCAAAAGACTCCACCCCAATACTGGTAGAACTCATACAGGAATTCAGTAAAGTAGCAGGATATAAAATCAATGCACAGAAATCAGTGGCATTCCTATACACCAACAACAAGACAGAAGAGAGACAAATCAAGGAGTCGATCCCATTTACAATTGCACCAAAAACCATTAGATACATAGGAATCAATTTAACCAAAGAGGCAAAGGATCTGTACTCAGAAAACTATAAAATACTCATGAAAGAAATTGAAGAAGACACAAAGAAATGGAAAAACGTTCCATGCTCATGGATTGGGAGAACCAACATTGTGAAGATGTCAATGCTACCTAGAGCAATCTACAAATTCAATGCAATCCCCATCAAAATACCATCCACTTTTTTCAAAGAAATGGAACAAATAATCCTAAAATTTGTATGCAACCAGAAGAGACCCCGAATAGCCAGAGGAATATTGAAAAAGAAAAGCAAAGCTGGCAGCATCACAATTCCAGACTTCCAGCTCTATTACAAAGCTGTCATCATCAAGACAGTATGGTACTGGCACAAAAACAGACCCATAGATCAATGGAACAGAATCGAGAGCCCAGAAATGGACCCTCAACTCTATGGTCAACTTATCTTTGACAAAGCAGGAAAGAATGTCCAATGGCAAAAAGACAGTCTCTTCAACAAATGGTGTTGGGAACATTGGACAGCCACATGCAGAAGAATGAAACTGGACCATTTCCTTACACCACACACAAAAATAGACTCAAAATGGTTGAAAGACCTAAATGTGAGACAGGAGTCCATCAAAATTCTAAAGGAGAACACAGGTAGCAACCTCTTCGACCTCAGCCACAGCAACTTCTTCCTAGAAACATCGCCAAAGGCACGGGAAACCAGGGCAAAAATGAACTATTGGGATTTCATCAAGATAAAAAGGTGTGGCACGGCAAAAGAAACAGTCCACAAAACCAAAAGACAACTGACAGAATGGGAGAAAATATTTGCAAATGACTTATCAGATAAAGGGCTAGTATCCAAAATCTATAAAGAACTTATCAAACTCAACACCCAAAGAACAAATAATCCAATCAAGAGGTGGGCAGAAGACATGAACAGACATTTTTCCAAAGAAGACATCCAAATGGCCAACAGGCACATGAAAAAGTGCTCAACATCGCTCGGCATCAGGGAAATCCAAATCAAGACCTCAATGAGATACCACCTCACATCCGTCAGAATGGCTAAAATTAACAAGTCAGGGAACGATGGATGTTGGCGGGGATGTGGAGAAAGGGGAACCCTCCTACGCTGTTGGTGGGAATGCAAGCTGGTGCAACCACTCTGGAAAACAGTATGGAGGTTTCTCAAACAGTTGAAATGAGAGCTACCATTCGATCCAGCAATTGCACTACTGGGTATTTACCACAAAGATACAAATGTAGGGACCCGAAGGGGTACGTGCACCCCAATGTTTATAGCAGCAATGTCCACAATAGCCAAACTGTGGAAAGAGCCAAGATGTCCATCAACAGATGAATGGATAAAGAAGAAGTGGTATATACACACAATGGAATATTATGCAGCCATCAAAAGGAATGAGATCTTGCCATTTGCAACGACGTTGATGGAACTGGAGGGTGTTATGCTTAGTGAAATAAGTCAATCAGAGAAAGACATGTATCATATGACCTCACTGATATGAGGAATTCTTAATCTCAGGAAACAAACTGAGTGTTACTGGAGTGGTTGGGGGTGGGAGGGATGGGTTGGCTGGGTGATAGACATTGGGGAGGGTATCTGCTATGGTGAGCACTGTGAATTGTGCAAGACTGTTGAATCACAGATCTGTACTTCTGAAACAAATAACGCAACATATTTTAAGAAAAAAGAAAAAGAAGAAGATAACAGGAGAGGAAGAATGAAGGGGAGTAAGTCAGAGGGGGAGAGGAACCATGAGAGATGATGGACTCTGAAAAACAAACTGAGGGTTCTAGAGGGGAGGAGTGTAGGGGGATGGGTTAGCCTGGTGATGGGTATTAAAGGGGGCACATTCTGCATGGAGCACTGGGTGTTATGAACAAACAATGAATCATGGAACACTACATCAAAAACTAATGATGTAATATATGGTGATTAACATAACAATAAAAAAATTAAAAAAAATTTATTTCTTGGGGCACCTGGATGTCTCAGATTGTTAAGTGTCTGCCTTTGGCTCAAGTCATGATCCCAGGTTCCTGAGATCGAGTCCCACATCTGGCTCCCTGCTCAGCGGGAGCTGAGCCTGCTTCTCCCTCTCCCTTTGCCTGCCATTCTGCCTACTTGTGCTCTCTCTCTCTCTGGCAAATAAATTCAAAAAATTTAAAAAAAAAGTTATTCCTGGGGCACCTGGGTGGCTGTCATTAAGCGTCTGCCTTTGGCTCAGGTCATTTTCCCAGGGTCCTGGGATCGAGCCCCGCATTGGGCTCCCTGCTCCGCGGGGAGTCTGCTTCTCCCTCTCCCACTCCCCCTGCTTGTGTTCCCTCTCTCGCTGTGTCTCTCTGTCAAATAAGATAAAAAATAAAAAAAATATGCCTTACAAATAATCTCTTTAAGATATAAAACGATAAACACTATCACAAAATAGTTGAATAGCTTCTTCCAAATCTTCAATGTTGCAAAGATCCAAAAGGCACATGGAGCTCATAAGTTAAGCATTGTTAAGTTTGAAATAGCTTTGGTGGGTTTCTCTGTGTCCATATGAAAAGGAAGCCAATGATAAGTTCCTTAGGGGGATTCATCTACTGAACACTTTTGAAAAATTTCAATTAATTTCTTCACTATTTTATCTGTGATACCAGGAGAGGTGGCTTCAGCCACAGCAATACTTTTCTCAAGTTCTTCAACTGCCTGCTTCCTGCTAGCATTATCCTCATCCTGCTATTTAAGTTCAGCAAACACAGGTATGATTATCATAGACAAACAGCTCAGGGTTTGCACAAGATCTTTCTCTACCTCATTCTATAGTTTCTCCCCATCAGGCTTCTTTTGCAGGGTGGTAAATCTCCAGTCAGGATGAGTATTATTTTCTCTGCTGGTAGACTCTGAATCGGAGCCCTCAGAAACAGATTCATCATTACTGTGCCCTTGTGCCTTCCATCTCTTAAATCGATCTATCAGTTTGGTCAGATAAGAAGAAATCTTCTTTGAATTTTTTACAATGATTTTGTGTTTCAGAAGTTCATTTGCTGTAGAATGAAATGAGGGATCTTTGTTCAGGCAAGCATCATTAAACTCCTTAGAGGACTTAGTAAAGTCGCCAACAAGAATTTGATGATTGTGGTGGGTTTTGTTGTTATTGTTGTTGTTTAAATAAGAATCAGAACTCCCCATTGTATGTATATCAGAGTTAGATGACTCCCCTTTGGCTAGCTCAGTAGTAGTAATTCCCAATAACCATATGTCAGCTTTTGAGTCATAAGTTGGCTGTTGAATAACTTCAGGAGCCATCCAAAATGGTGTTCCCACAAAGGTATTTCTTTTAATTTATGAATCTGTCAGCTGGCCAGCAACTCCAAAGTCATCAAGTTTAACATGTCCTTGTTCTGGCAGCAAGACATCGGGGGCCTTTATGTCTCCTGGAATTTTATTTTCTGAATGTAGATAGTCCAGACCTTTCAAAATTTCCTTTAGCTTAGTAGCTATCTGGAACTCCTCAAATGAACCAGCTTGAAGAAGATGCAGTGCTGAACAACCACAAAGGTGCTTCATTTTTATCCATAATTTTGAATCCTTTAAAAAAATGATGCATACTATTTTGTTACATATGAGCTGTCACACTGACTAAAAACAGTTATTTTTTGCTGAATGTTTTCAATTTCATCTTCAGCTTCCTCGAGCTCTATGATTGTAATAGCAACCGTTTGCTGGGTACCGTTATCAATTCCTTCAAAAACTCGTCTCCAAAGGAGCCTTTTTCAATGCGTTCAAATTCTGTGAACAGTTCTTCTGGGATCGGCTGTGTTATCCTGCATCCCGTGAACTTAGCCACAGGCGAGTAGGCAACTACTGCTCCTCACTGCTCCTGGTGTGGTGGCGCTTCTCGCTCATACTGCTCCTCCTCCCGGGATGGTTCCAAGGACTCTGCCAGGCTTCCAGATTCAGGCTTTTCTGGCACAACCCTCCTCCTCTCAACCCTGGGGCACCGTGTGGCTGTAGAGACTGGCTGGAATGATGCCACTCCTCCACACCTTGCCGCTTTAGGAAGAGGAGGTGGAGGCGCCCCAACAACCTGCCCTCCCTCTAGGAGCTGAAGGCCGTTGGAGGCGGTTCGTCCTTTGGTCCTGCCCTTGCTCTGGCGGGCAGGGAGGTGTCAGGAGCACTGAGGCTCCTCTTGGTGCAGGGGCTGTGGCTGGGGTTGGCGAGGCAGCAAACGGGTTGGCTTCCCTGGTGCGCGGGGAGGAAAAGCCGGAGCCTGAGGGATCTGGTACGAGACACAGCCTGGAGAGGGAATCTAATGTTATGATACATATACATTGTGAAATAATTGACACAATCATGCTCATTAATATATCCATCACTTAACAACATTGTTACTAGTCTTCCATTTTCTTCAATTTTTTTTTCTCTTTCTTGCTTTTTGGTGAGAACACTCAAAATCTACCCTGAGAAAATTTCAAATATACATGCATTGATCTACATTACATCTCCAGAACTTACTAACCTTGAGTAACTGATACGTTGTATCCTTTGACTAACATCTCCCTAATTTCCCCAGCTTCCAGCCCCTGACAACCAGCATTCTACTCTCTCCTATGAGTTGCACTACTTTAGATTGTACACGTAAGTGAGACATGCACTATTGGTCTTTTTGGGTCTGGCTTATTTCACATAGCGCAGTGTCCTCCACGTTCATCTATGTTGTTACAAATTGTTGAGTAATTTTGACAGTGTGAAATGTAATCTAATTGAGGTTTTAATTTGCACTTCCC
The DNA here is from genome assembly GCF_009762305.2 of Zalophus californianus. Classification (NCBI taxonomy): domain Eukaryota; kingdom Metazoa; phylum Chordata; class Mammalia; order Carnivora; family Otariidae; genus Zalophus; species Zalophus californianus. The sequence goes on along the minus strand of NC_045613.1, from coordinate 2,376,437 downwards.
TGATGATCAGTGATGTTGAACATCTTTTCACATGCCTGTTGGCAATCTGCATGTTGTCTTCTTTGAAAAAAATATCTACTCAGGTCTTCTGCCCATTTTTAAATCTTATTTGTTTTGGTGCTGAGTTGTATGAGTTGTTTTTTTATTTGTTTATTTAATATATTTTGAATATGAACTCCTTCTTGGATGTATCATTTACAAGTATATTCTCCCATTCAGTAGGTTGCCTTTTATTTTTTTTAAATTATTTTGTTATTTTTGCTTTTGTTTTTCTTCCCTCGATAGATCAAAAAAGAAATTGCTCCCCAATGGGAAGGGTATGTGCTATGGTGAGCTCTGTGAATTGTGTAAGACTGTTGAATCACAGACCTGTACCTCTGAAACAAATAATACATTATATGTTTAAAGAAAAAGAAGAAGAAGAAGAAGATAGCAGGAGGGGAAGAATGAAGGGGGGGAATCAGAGGGGGAGATGAACCATGAGAGACTAAGGACTCTGAGAAACAAACTGAGGGTCCTAGTGGGGAGGGGTTTGGGGGGATGGGTTAGCCTGGTGATGGGTATTAAAGAGGGCACATTCTGCATGGAGCCCTGGGTGTTATATGCAAACAATGAATCATGGAACACTACATCAAAAACTAATGATGTAATTAATGTATGGTGATTAACATAATAAATAAATAAATAAATAAATAAATAAATAAATAAATAAATAAGAAAATAAGAAATTGCTAAGATCAATGCTCAAAATTTTACTGCCTCTTCTTTTAGGAATTTAATGGGTTCAGGTCTCACATTTATGTCTTTAGTCCCTTTTGAGTTTATTTTTGTGTGTGGTGTAAGACAATGGTCCAGTTTCATCCTTCTACATGTGACTGTCCAGTTTTCCCAGCACCATTTATTGAAGCAACTGACTTTTCCCTATTATATATTCTTACCTTCTTTGTCATATATTAGTTGACCATATACATGTGGGTTTAATTCTGTGTGCTCTGATGTACTCCATTGACCTGTGTATCTATTTTAGGTGCAGTAATATACCACTTTGATTGCAGTAAGTTTATAATATAGCCTGAGTCTGGGATTGTGATACCGCAGCTTTGTTCTTTCTCAAGATTGCCTTTGTCTATTTGAGGTTTTCTATGGTTCCATACACATTTTGAGATTATTTCTCCTAGTTCTGTGAAAAATATCATTGGCATTTTGATAAAGATTGCATTTAATCTCTAGATTGCTTTGGGTATTGTGGCCATTTTAACAGTATTTATTTTCCAATCCATGAACATAGTATCTCTATTTGTGTTATCTTCAATTCTTTTTAATCAATGTTTTACAGTTTTCAGAGTACAAGTCTTTTACCTCCTTTATTAAATATATTTCTCCTTACTCTATTCTTTTAATGCAGTTGCAAATGCTGTTGTTTTTTTAATTTCTCTTTCTGATAGTATAGGTATGCAACTGACTTCTGTATACCAATTTTGTATTCTGAGATGTTACTGAATTTATTTATTAAGTTCTAATAGTTTTGCTTTTGTTTTTTGGTGGAATCTATTGTGTTTTCCAAATATGGTACTATGTCATTTGCATATAGTGACCATTTTGTTTCTTCCTTACCAGTTTGGAAAAGCTTTATTTCTTTTTCTTGTCTGATTGCTGTAGCTGGTACTCCAGTACTATGTGAAATATAAATGGCAAGAATGGGCATCTGTTTTTTTCCTGATCTTAGAAGACAGGCTTTCAGTTTTTCACTACTGAATATGATATTATCTGTGGATTTTTCATACATGGCCTTATATTGAAGGACGTTTTCTCTATACCCACTTTGTTGAGAATATTTTTTTTTGTATATTTTTTTGGGTCTGGCTTATTGAAGGACGTTTGCTTATATTGAAGGACGTTTGCTCTATACCCCCTTTGTTGAGAATTTTTTTATTATATATCCTAAATGAATGTTAAATTTTGTCAAATGCTTTTTCTTCATCTGTTGGGATAATTGTATGGTTTTCTTAGCCTTCATTTTGTTAATGTAGTATATATATATATATATAAAATCATGGCAATTGACTAGTGGATGTTAAGCCATCTGTCCATACCTGGATGGATTCCACTTGGCCATGGTGTATGATCCTTTTAATGCATTATTGATTTTGCTTTGCTTTTTGTTAAGAATTTCTGCATGTGTGTTCATCAAGGATGTGGATTCATAATTTTTTTTTTCCTTTTGGTATGTCTTTGGTTTTGGTGTCAGGGTAATATAGGCTACCTAAAATAAGTTTAGAAATGTTTCTACCTCTATGCTTTTTGCGGGGAAAATTTGAGAATAAGTGTTAATTCTCCTTTAAATATTTGATATGGTTCACCTGTGAATCCATCTGGTCCTGAATTTTTGTTTGTTGGGAGTTTTGTTTTGTTTTGTTTTAAGATTTTATTTATTTATTTATTTGAGAGAGAGAGAGAGAAAAAGAGCACACACGTGCGAGAGAGCATGAGCAGAGGAGAGGGAGAAGCATGATGTGGCACTCCATGCCAGGATCCTGGGATCAGGACCTGAGCCAAAGGGAGATGCTTGCTTAACCAGCTGAGCCACCCAGGCTCCCTGGGAGTTTTTCCTTTTTAATAAGTGATTCCATCGCATTCCTAGTTTTGGTCTTTCAGGATTTTATACTTCTTCATAATTCAATCTTGAAAGACTGTGTGTTTCTAGGAATTTATTTAAATCTAGGTTGTCTAATTTGTTGGTATATAAATTGTTATTGTTTTATGTTCCTTTTGTATTTCTGTAGTTAGTGTTGGTTATAATTTGTCTTCTTTCATTTCTGAGTTTACTTATTTAGGCTCCCTCATTCTTTTTAGTTGGTCTGATTAAAGATATGTCAGTTTTGTTTATCTTTACAAAGAACCAGCTCTTAGTTTCATTGATCTTTGCTGCTGTTTTTTAGTGTCCCTTTCCTTTCTCTTCACTCTGACCTTTATTTTTTTTCTTTCTTCTTCTAATTTTAGGCTATTTTAAAACCTTCTTTTTCTAGTTCCTTAAATATAAACTTGTACTGTTTGAGTATTTGAGATTTATTTTGTTTCTTGAGGTAGACCTGTGTTGGTCACTATGACCTTCCCTCTTAGGAGTGCCTTTGCCTGTATTCTAAAGCTTTCGGAGCATTGGGTTTCCATTTTCATTTTCTCATTGTATTTTGAAAATTTCCTCTTTTATTTGTAGACCCATTGGTTGTTTGCTAGCATGTTGCTTAGTCTCTACATATTTGTGTTTTTTTCCCAGTTTTCCTCTTTACTTGCTTTCCTAGTTTCATACCGTGGTGGTCAGACAAGATGCTTGCTGTGATTTCAATCTTCTTGAATTTGTTGACTTGTTTTGTGTCTTAATATGTAATCTATCCTGGAGAATGTTTCATGTGCACTTGAAACAAAACAAAATTGTGTTCTGTTGTTTTGGGATGGAATTTTCTGTATTTATTAATTCCATCTGGACTAATGTGTCATTTAAGGTCAATTTTTCAATATTATTATTCTTCTATCTGGTAGATCTATTTACTGAGTGAGGTAAGTGTCGTATCAAACTCCCTTACTGTTATTCCATTGGTTGTCTATTTCTACCTCAGGTCAGTTAATGTTGGTTTATGTATTAGGTGCTCCCATACTGGTTGCATAGACGTTTACAAATGTTTTATCCTTTTGTTGGATTGACACCTTTATCATTATGTAATGTCCCTCTTTCTCTTTTGTTACAGCCTTTGTTTTAAAAAAATAAAGTCTATTTTATTGGATATAATAAGTTTTGCTTTCCCTTCTCTCTTTTCATTTCCGTTTGTATGGAACAAGGTTTTTCATCCTTTCATTTTGTGTATGTGCCTTTATTTTTAAGTGAGTCTCATGTAGGCAGCATATAGAAAGTTCTGTTTCTGTGTTTGTTTAAAGTCCCTCAGGTTCCCAATGTCTCTCTTTTTCTCTCTCTCTCTTTAAAATTATGTTGAATTAGCCAACATATAGTACATCAGTTTTTGATGTAGTGTCTGACAATTCTTTAGTTGCATATAACACCCAATGCTCATCACCACATGTACCCTCCTTAATACCCATAACTCAGTTACCCCATCCCGCCACCCCCCTCCCTTCTGTAAACCTCAGTTTGGTTCCCAGAGTCCAGAGTCTCTCATGGTTTGTCTCCCTCTCTGATGTCTTCCCATTCAGGGGCACATACACCCCAATGTTCATAGCAGCAATGTCCACAATAACCAAACTATGGAAAGAACCGAGATGCCCTTCAACAGATGAAGAGATAAAGAAGATGTGGTCCATATATACAATGGAATATTACTCAGCCATCAGAAAGGATGGGTATTAAGGAGGGCACGTGTTGTGATGTGCACTTGGTGTTATACATAACTAATGAATCATTGAAACTATATCAAAAACTAATTATGTAGTATGCAGTGGTTAACTGAACATAATAAAAAATTTTTCTAAGAAATATAGGTGCAAAAATTCTCAGGAAAATTATTAACAAAGGAGCACATGGGTGACCCAGTAGGTTAAGTGTCTGCATTCGACTCAGGTCATGATCCTGGAGTCCTGAGATTGAGCCCCATATCTGGCTCCCTGCTCACTGGAGAGCCTGCTCCTCCTTCTGACACTCACCCGCTCATGATCTCACTCTCTCTCAAATAAATAAATAAAATCTTTTAAAAATTTTTTTAGAAAACTGAATTCAACAATATATTGAAAGGCTTGTACATCATGATCAAATGGGTATTTCATTCCAGAAGTAAAAAGATAGCTCAACACTCAGAAATCAATCAACATGATGCACCACATTAACAAAGTGAAGGATAAAAATCATATAATCATCTCAATAGTTGCAGAAAAAGCATTTGATAAAATTCAACATTCACTTATGATAAAAATTCTCAACAAAGTATAGTAATAAAGGGCACATATAGCAAGCCCATGGCTAACACTATACTTGACAAGGATTAAGACAGGGATCCCATTCTCACTACTTTTATTCAGTATAGTATTAAAAATTCTAGCCAGAGGGGCACCTGGGTGGTTCAGTTGGTTAAATGTCTGCCTTTGGCTCAGGTCATAATTCCAGGGTCCTAGGATAGAGTCCCACATGGGGCTCCCTGCTCGGGGGGGGGTCTGTTTCTCTCTCTCCCCCTGCCTCCACACTGCTTGTGCTCTCTCTTTCTCCTTTGCTCTCTCTTTCTCCTTTGCTCTCTCTCTCTCTCAAATAAATAAATAAATAATAAATAAATAAAATCTTTAAAAAAAATCCTAGCCAGAGTATGCAGACTAGAAAAAGAACTTAAAACACCCAAATTGAAAAATAAAAGTAAAACTGCCACTATTTACAGATGACGTGATACTTTATGTAGAAAACTCTAAAGACTCCACCAAAAAACTGTTAGAACTAATCAAAGAATTCAGTAAAGTTTCAGGATACAAAATCAGTATGAAAATATCTGTTACATTTTTATACACTAATAATGACCTATCAGAATGAAAATTAAGGGGCACCTGGTGGCTCAGTGATGATCCCAGGGTCCTGGGATTGAGCCTCACATCAGGCTCCATGCTCAGCAAGGAGCTTGTTTTCCCTCACCCTCTGCCCATTCCCCCCACCCCCTGCTTGTGTGTGCTCTATCAAATAAATAAATGAAATATTTTTTAAAAAAAGAAAGAAAAAGTAAGAAAACAATGCCATTTATAGTTGCATCAAATAAAATACCTAGGAATAAATTTAACCAAGGAAGTACAAGACCAGTACAATACAATACAATAAAACGTGTAAGGTTCTGATGAAAGAGATTGAAGAAAATTAAATGGAAAAATATCCTGTGCTCATGGAAGAAAGAATTAGTAATTTACATATTCAAACCCTCTCCAACAAAACCAAATGACACTTTCTCATAGAAATAGAACAAGGAATACTAAAATTTGTGTTGAACCACAAAATTTCTATCATGTAGCAATCATGCAGAAAAGAATAAAGTCAGAGGCATCAAACTCCCTGATTTCAAATTGTATCACAAAGCTACAGGAATTAAGATAGTACGCTATTGCATAAACAGACACATAGGTCAATGGAACATAAAAAGAGCCCACACATACTTGGTCCATTAATTTATGACAAAGGAGCCAAGAATGCACAATGACTAAAAGACAGTCTGTTCAGTAAGCAGTGTAGTAAAATCTGAACAGCCAAAACAATGAAATTGGACCACTTTCATACAACATACACAAAAATAAACTCGAAATGGATTAAAGACTTGAATGTAATGCATGAAACCATAGTAGTAGAAATCATGGTTGATAAAGTTCCTTGATATTGATCTGGTGATGATTTTTGGATCTGAAACCAAAGGCCAAAGGAAACTAAGCAAAAACAAATGGAATACACGAAAAAGCTTTGTACAGCAAAGGAAACCATTGACAAGGCAACATACATAATGGGGTGCAAATATATGAAAATCATGTATCTATTAAGTAGGTAGTATCCAAAATATAAACAGAACTCATACAACTTAATAGCAAATGACTTGATTTAACAATGGGCATAGGATGTGAATAGACATTTGTCCATAGAAGGCATCCAAATGGCTAGAAGGTACATGAAAATGTGTCCAACATCCCTAATCATCAGGGAAATGCAAATCAAAGCCACAATGCAATATCACCTCAACTGTTAGAATGTCTATTTAAAAAAGACAAGAAAGAACATGTTGACAACAATGTGCAGAAAAGTGGACACTTGTGCACTCTCAGTGGGAATGTAAATTGGTGTACCACTCTTGAAGAAAGTTTTTTTTCCTCAAAAAATTAAAACTAGAACTACCATATAATAAAAAATCCCATTTCTTAGTATTTATCTAAAAAAAAAAAAACCAAACAGATGTCATACGCTGAAAAAGTCATATGCATCCCTTTATTCTGTGTGGCACTATGTATAGTAGCCAAGATATGGAGGAAAACTGTCTACCAATGAATAAATGAATAAAGAGTAGAATAGGTATGGAGAGTGGAATATTACGTAACTATAAAAAAGAAGTAAATTTTGCCATTTATGCCACATGGATGGAACTCATGGCATTATGCTAAATGAAATAAATCAGAGAAGGAGAAATACTGTGTGATCTCATTTATATATGGAATTGAAAGCAAAAACAAAAACAAAAAGAACAATAAAGTACGCAATACTGACTTCATAGCTACTGAGAACAGATTGATGGTTGCCAAAATCAGAGTGTGGCAATGGGTGAAACGGGTGAAGGAGGGTTCAAAGGTACAAACTTCCAGTTATAAAATAGACATTATGAAAATGTATATCATGATAACTTAGTAATACTCTATTTTATTTTGAAAGTTGCTAAAAGAGTAAATTTTAAAAGAAGGATTTTTTAAAAAAATCTTTTATCATAAGAAAGAAAATCTGTAACCATGTGTGTTAACTAGATTTGCCATTATTATTTTGCATAAATACGAATATTGTGTCATTATATTGTACATCTGAAGTTAAATTAACATTATATGTCAATTATACACTAAAAAAAGAATTGAGGCTGTCAGGTGGAAATACAAGTAATTATAAGGGCATATTATGAGCAACTATAGGTCAACAAATTGGGTGATTTGGAAGAAATGGACAAATTCCTAGAAACATAAAAATGACCAAAACTGAAACTGGAAGAAATAGAAAATTTGAACAGGCCCATAATCAGCAATGAAATTGAATCAAAAACCTCCCAACAAACAATGTACAGTTGATTTTGGTTTGCTAGTATCTAGTTGCATCCATGTTCATCAGGGATGTTGGCCTGTAATTCTCGTGTTTAGTGGCACCTTTGTAGAATGCTGGCTTTGTAGAATGAGTTTGGAAGGTTTCTCCATTTCTATTTTTGGAACAGTTTGAGAAGAATAGGTATGAACTTTTTTAGAGGAAAATTATCCCATATGTAGCTGTGAATTTGTTCTTTTTTGCAGGAGGAGGTGAGTTCAGGGTCTTTCTAGAAGGTTTTGTTCTCCACATTTTATGTGATTGATATCATATTTTACATCTTTTTATCTTGTGTATCCCATAACTAATTATTGTAACATAGTTACTTTTGTCTTTTAGCTTTCATAATAGCTTTATAAGTATTTAATCCAACACCTTTACTATATATATACATTCCACTAAGATTTATTTTTATGTGTTCTTGTTACTAAGTATCTTTGTCTTAATTTAAAGAAGTTTGTTTAACATTTCCATATAAGGATGGTTTAATGGTGTTGAACTCCTGTAGTTTTTGTTTGTCTGAAAAATTCTTTATCTATCCTTTACTTCTTTCTGAATAATAACTTTAGAATCCTGGCTAGAGTATTCTTAGTTGGAAGTTTTTTCCTCTCAGCACTTTGCATATACTCCCTTCTGTCCTACAAATTTTCTGCTGAAAAATCTGCAGGTAGTTCTGTGTGGTTTCCTTACATGTAACAACTTATCTTCTTGCTTCTAATATTCTCTTCCTTTCTTTAACTTTTGACATTTTAATTATAATGTGGGTCTCTGTTTCCCCTTGCTTGGAAATCTCTGGGCTTTCTCCATCTTGATGTTTGTTTCCTTTCTCAAGTTAGGGAATTATCCAGCCATTGCTTCTTCAGATAAGGTTTCTGCCCTTTTCCCTTTCTTTTCTTCTTCTTTGAGGAGATCTATGATGTGAAGAGCAGGATGTTTGATGTTGTCCCATAAATCCTTTAAACTATTTTCACCTTCTTTTTTTCCATCCTCCTCCCCACCCCCAACCTTTCAGCTGCTCGGATAGTTCGGATAGTTTGAGTTCCACAGCCCAGTCTTCAAGTTGGCAGATCTTTTCTTCTGCTTCCTCTAGTTTTTGTGGAACTCCTCCAGAGTATTTTTCAGTTCACTTATTGTGTTCCTCAGCCTTGTGATTTCTATTTGGGACTTTCTTTTTATTTTTTCATCCCCTTGTTTAAGTACTTACTGTGTTCATCCATCCTCCCTATTTAGGTGAGCACGTTTATGACCACTACTGTGAGCTAAATTACTTATCTCCAATTCATTAAGATTTTTTTCCTAAGGTTTTATCTTGTTCCGTAATTTGGAATATATTTCTCTATTCCTCATTTTCTCCATTCTCTGTGTTGGTTTCTATACAATAGGTGAAACACCATCCCTCCCAGTCTTGTGTCTTTTGTGGTTCCATATGAATTTTAGGATTGTATTCTTTATTTTTGTGAAAAATGCCACTGGATTTTTTATAGGAATTACATCAAATCTGTAGACTGCTATAGATAGTAGAGTCATTTTAACAATATTAATTCTTCCAGTTCATGAACACAGAATATCTTCTCATTTATTAGTGTCTTCTTTAATTTCCTTCTTCAGTCTGTTACAATTTTCAGTTTATAAGCCTTTCACCTCTCTGGGTAATGCCTGTGTTTTATTCTTTTTGATGCTTTTGTAAATGGGTTTTTAAAAGAATATCTCTTTCATATGGCTCATTGGTAATGCATAAAAAGTAACTGACTCAACTTCCTCCTTTTTCTTTTTTGGTAAAATACACATAACATAAAATTTACCATCTTAAACATTTTAATGTGCAGTTCAGAGGCATTAAGTAAATTCATATTCCTGTGCAACTAGAAATAAAGCCAGAAAATAAAGTAGAAACTATAAATCAAAAACAGAAGGAAACATAGTCCACAAAATTTTGGAAATTAAACATTTAAATAACCAATGAATTAAAGAAGAAATCATAAGGTAAATGGGCAAATACTTAGAGAGGAATGAAAACAAAATCATTGTATGTCAAAACTTATGGGGCCTAGTGAAAGAAATAAATTTCCAAGAAGGAAATTTATAGTTGTAAAAGTACATAATAAACAAGCTAGAAAGAATAAAATCAACAACTAAACATTACAACTTGAGAACCTAGAAAAAGAGTACCAAACTAACCCATAAACAAGAAGAAAGAAGGTAATGTTAAAGATCATAGCCACAACAAATGAAATGGAGAAAAGAAAAAAACACAGAGGCAAGTAAATCTAAAAGTCAAGGTTTTTTGAACAGTCCAGCTAAATTCATGCACACTTAGTTAGAGGGATTAACAGCAAAGAGAAATACTCTTAAGAGTTTGCTAATTTCCCTTGTGATTACCTCTTTGATTCATTAGTTGTTTAGAAGCATGTCCTTCTATTTCAAAATTTTGTGCATTTTCCTGTATTTTTGACTTATACTTTCTAGTCTAGTTTGATTTCTAGTTGCAGTAAAATCAGAAGTGAAAGTGGGGACATTAGTACTGATTCTGTAAAAGTAAAAAGGTTATGAGAGTTCTACAAGCAATTGCATACCATGGACTTCAAAACCTAGATGAAATAGAAAAATGCCTGGAAAAAAAGCCCACTAAAAATACACAAAAATTAGAAATCTGAATAGACTTATAATTAGTCAGGAGATTGAGCCATTAATCAAAAATCTCCTGACATATCCGAGCACTACCTGATGGCTTCATTGCTACATTTTAAAAATATTTAAAGAAGACTAACACAATCTCTCAAGGATTTTAAAAATATTGAAGAGAAGGAAATACTTCTTAACTCATTCTGTGAGGCCCAGATTACTCTGGATCCAAAACCAGACTAATATTACAAAAAGGCTACAGACCTGTATCTTTATGCCAATGATGCAAAAATCCTCAGCAAAATACTAGCAACCTGAATTCAGCAGCAAACTAAAAAGATTATATACCATGACCAAGTGGGATTTATTCCTAGAGACAAAGATGATTCAACATACAGAAACTGACCAATGTATTACATCACATTAACAGTACGGATGAACAAAACTACATCGTCATCTCAACTAATGCAGAAAAAGCACTTGACAAAATTAAAAACTCTCTTATAATTAAAAAAAAATACTAAAAGAAATAGAAATAGAGGGACATTATGCCAAAAGAATAAAAGCTGTATGTGGAAAAAAGCAACATCATAATAGTGAAAGATTGAAGGTTTTTGTTTTGTTTTGTTTTTAGATGAGGAATGAGAAAAAGATGCCTGCTCTCACCTGTCTATTCAACAGAGTAGTGGAAGTTCTAGCAGTGCAATGAGATGAGAAAAAAGCATGTGGATCAGAAAGGTAGAAGTAAAAATTCTTTGTAGGTGTCCAGCTTTTCTCTTTTCTTATTAATTTTCTGCCTGAATATTTGTTCTGTCCATTATTAAATGTGGGGTGGAGAGGCACCTGGGTGGCTCAGTCAGTTAAGTGACTGGTGATTTCAGCTCATGTCATGATCTCAGGGTTGTGAGATGGAGCCTGGTGTTGGTGTGTTCAGTGGGGGAGTCTGCTTGAAGTTCTTTTCCTCTCCCTTCCTCTGTTCCTCCCCACCCCAACCACAATTGCTGTCCGTCTGTCTCTTTAATTAATTAATTAATTAATAATACCTTTTAAAAATAAAGAAACAGGTAAGGTGTATCTTCTAATCTTAATGTAACGTGGTCTATTTCTCCTTTCATTCTGTCAACATTTGTTTTACTTTTGTAGGTGCTCTGATGGTGGGTGTATGCATCTTCCTGATGAATTGACATGTTTATCATTACATAATGACCTAGTCTCTTGTGACCATTTTTTACTTAAAATCTGTTTTGTCCTATACAAGCATAGCCACCTCCTGCTCCTGTTGTTACTGTATTCATGGGATACTGTCTCCCAACATTTCACTTTCAACCTATGCATGTCCTTAAATCTAAGGTGAGTCTGTTATAGACAGCAGATAGTTCATTATTTTTCTTTCCTTAAGATCCACTTAGAATCCACTTAAATCTTCTGAATGAGAAGTTTAAGTCAATTACATCTACAGTAATTATTTATAGGTGAGGGCATGCTATTATTCAGTTTTTGTTGCTTTCTAATTGCATTGACTCTCTCCTCCATTCGCTATCTTTCTTTTTCGTTTACAGAATTTTTATAATGATGTTTTGATTCTTTTCTCTTATATTTTGTGTACCTAATAAGGTTTTTTCTTTCTGGTTACCATGAGACTTGCACTGAACTCTCGTAGTTATAACAGTCTACATTAAGCTGCTAACAACTGCACTTCAATCACATACAAAAGTTATACAGTTTCACCTGCACTTTATATTACGGATAGCTGGTTTTATTTATTTTTATTATGTATACAGTAATGAGTTTTCCTTAGTACTTTAATCTTGTTTTAAAAAAATGTAGGCTCCATAGCCAGCACGAAGCCTAATGTGGGAATTGAATTCACAACACTGAAATCAAGAACCAAGTTGATATCGAGACCCGGGGCGGTGGGCCGGGGGGGTGGGGGGGTGGGGTGCGCTTAACTGACTGAGCCACCCAGGTACCCAAATATTTTATCTTTTAATGATTGTACTAGGATTTAAAATTATGTACCAACAATACAATAAAGCAACATTCTTTTTTCTATCAACCTTTCGCCATGAAATTTATGCTTTCCTACATTTTTTTATGTAGCTGGTTAGCATCTTTTTGTAGAAATTCCAGTAATGCTTCTTATTTAACAGTGCTCATAGTGACAAACTCCCTCAGTTTTGTGTTTTGCTTAGCAAAATGTTATTTCTTCACATGTGAATGATAGTTTTGTTGCGTTCAGTATTATTCCCCATTGGTAATTTTTTTCAGTGTTTTAAAATTTATGATTACAGTCTCTCCTGGCCTGCAAGATTCCTATCAGAGTGTAGTTGAGAGGGTCATGGGGATTTCCTCATATGTGATGATTTACTTTTTCCTTGATGCTTTCAAGTTGTCGGTTTTCTTTAACTTTTGACAAACTAATTATACTACATCTTGGTCTAGACCTCTAAATTCAACCTATCTGGAGCCTTTAGGGCTTCATGAATCTCATGATAATTTCTGTCAATGGCTCAGGAAGATTTCAGCCATTATTTATTTTATTATTATATTTTTAATGTTCAGTTAGCCAGCATACAGTTCATCATTAGTTTTTGATGTAGTGTTCAATGATTCATTAGTTGCATATAACGCCCAGTGCTCATCACAAATTGAGCCCTCCTTAATACCCATTGGCTACTCCATCGCCCTCATGTCCCCCTCTGTAACCCTCAGTTTGGTTCCTGGAGTCCAGAGTTTCTCATAGTTTGTCTCCCTCTCTGATTACTTCCCATTCAGTTATCCCTCCGTTCCCCTGTGGTCCTCCATGCTATTCCTTATGTTCCACATATGAGTGAAACCGTATAATTGTCTTTCTCTAATTGACTTACTTCACTTAGCATAATCCCCTACAGTTCCATCCATGGCGATGTAAATGGTACGTATTCATCCTTTCTGATGGCTGAGTAATATTCCATTGTATATCTGAACCACATCTTCTTTATTCATTCATCTGTTGAAAGACATCTCAGCTCCTCTCACAGTTTGGCTATTGTGGACATTGCTGCTATGAACATTGGGTGCATGTGGCCCTTCTTTTCACCACATCTGTATCTTTGGGGTAAGTACCTAGTAGGGCAATTCCTAGGTCATAGAGTACCTCAATTTTTAATGTCTTGAGGAATCTCCATACTGTTTTCCAGAGTGGCTGTACCAGCTTGCATTCCCACCAACATTGTAAGATGCTTCCCTTTTGTCCACATCCTCTCCAACATCTTGTTCCCTTATCAATTTTAGCCATTCTGATTGGTGTGATGTGGTATCTCGTTGTGGTTTTGATTTGTATTTCCCTGATGTCAAGTGATATGGAACATTTTTCATGTGTCTGCTAGCCATTTGTATGTCTTCTTTGGAGAAGTGTCTGTTCATGTCTTCTGCCCATTTCTTGACTGGATTATTTGTTTTTTGGTTGTTGAGTTTGAGAAGTTCTTTATAGACCTTGGATACCAGCCCTTTATCTGCAATGTCATTTGCAAATATCTTCTCCCATTCTGTAGGTTGCCTCTTTGTTTTATTGACTGTTCCCTTTGCTGTGCAGAAGCTTTTGATCTTGATGAAGTCCCAATAGTTCATTTTGGCTTTTGCTTCCCTTGTCTTTAGACACATGTCTACCAAGAAGTTGCTGTAGCCAGTGTCAAAGAGGTTACTGCCTATGTTCTCCTCTAGGATTTTGTTGGATTCCTGTCTCACAATGAGGTCTTTCATCCATTCTGAGTTTATCTTTAGGTATGGAATAAGAGACTGGTCCAGTTTCATTCTGCTGCGTGTGGCTGCCCAATTTTCCCAGCACCATTTATTGAAGAGACTGATTTTCTCCATTGGATGGTTTTTCTTGATTTGTCAAAGATTAGTTGACCATAGAGCTGAGGGCCCATTTCTAACTCTCTCTTCTGTTCCATTGATCTATGTGTCTGTTTTTGTGCCAATACCATGCTGTCAGATGATCACAGCTCTGTAATATAGCTTGAAGTCAGGCATTGTGATGCCCCCAGCTTTGATTTTCTTTTTCAACATTTTTCTGGCATTCGGGGTCTTTTCTGGTTCCATACAAAGTTTAAGATTGTTTTTTCCAGGTCTGTGAAAAAGTTCAATATTATTTTAATAGGGATTGAATTGGATGTGTAGATTGCTCTGGGCAGCATAGATATTTTAAGAATGTTTATTCTTCCAGTCCATGAGCATGGAATATTTTTCCAACTCTTTGTGTTGTCCTCAATTTCTTTCATAAGTGTTCAGTAATTTCTAGAGTATAGATCCTTTACCTCTTTGGTTAGGTTGATTTCCAAGTATCTTATGGCTTCTGGTGCTATTGTAAATGGAACCATTCCTTAATTTCTCTTTCTTCTGTCACACTGTTAGTCTAAAACAATGCAACTGATTTCTGTGCATTGATTTTGTATCCTCCCACGTTGCTGAATTGCTTTATGAGTTCTAGCAATTTTGGGGTGGAGTCTATTGGTTTTTCCAAATAAACTACTATGTCATCTGCAAAGAATCAGAGTTTGACTTCTTCTTTGCCAATTTGAATGCCCTTTATTTATTTTTGTTGTCTGATTTCTGATGCTAGGACTTCTAGTACTATGTTGAACAATAGTGGCGACAGTGGGCATCCCTGTCGTGTTCCTGACCTTAAGAGAAAAGCTCCCAGTTTTTCCCTATTGAGAATGATATTTGCTGTGGGCTTTTTATAGATGACTTTTATGCTATTGAGATATGTACCCTCTATCCCTGTACTTTGAATAGCTTTAATCAAGAAAGGATGCTGTATTTTGTCAAATGCTTTTTCTGCACCAATTGAGAGGATCATATGGTTCTTGTCTTTTCTTTTATTAATGTGCTCTATCATGTTGATTGATTTGCAAATGTTGAACCACCCTTGCATCCCAGGAATAAATCCCACCTGGTCATAGTGAATAATCCTTTTAATGTACTGTTGGATCCTATTGGCTAGAATTTTGTTGAGTATTTTGGCATCCATGTTCATCAGGGATATTAGTCCGTATTTCTCCTTTTTGGTGGGGTCTTTGTCTGGTTTTGGGATCAGGGTAATGCTGGCCTCAAAGAACGTGTTTGAAACTTTCCTTCCATTTCTATTTTTTGAAACGGCTTTAGTAGAATAGGCATTATTTCTTCCTTAAATGTTTGGTAGAAGCCCCCTGAGAAGCATCTGGCCCTGGACTCTTGTTTTTTGGGAGGTTTTTGATGACTGCTTCAATTTCCTTACTGGTTATTGGTCTATTCAGATTGCCTATTTCTTCCTGTTTCAGTCTTGGTAGTTTATAAGTTTCCAGGAAGGCACCCATTTCTTCCAGGTTGCTTAATTTGTTGTCATATAGGTGCTAGTAATAATTTCTAATAATTTTTCTATTTCCTTGGTATTAGTTGTGGATCTCTTCTCTTTTATGCATGATTTTATTGATTTGAGTCCTTTCTCTTTTCTTTTGTGTAAGTCTGGCTGGAGGTTTATTGATCTTATTAATTCTGTCAAAGAACCAGCTTCAAGTTTTGTTGATCTGCTCCACTATTTTTCTGGTTTCTATTTCACCAATTTCTGCTCTAATATTTATTATTTCTCTTTTCCTGCTTGGTCTAGGCCTTTTTTTTTGCTGCTCTCTCTCCAGATCTTTTAGGTGGAATGTAAGTTTGTGCATTTGGGATTTTTCTAATTTTTTGAGAGAGACTTGGATGGTTGTGTATTTCCCCCTTAGGACCGCCTTTGCAATATCTCAGAAGTTTTGGACCAATGTGTTTTAATTACCTGTTTTTAAATTTTAATTTCTTTGTTGACCAAATCATTTTTAGCACGACGCTCTTTAACTTCCAAGTGTTTGAGTTCCTTCCAAATTTTTCTTGTGATTGAATTCCAGTTTCAAACCACTGTGGTCTGAAAATAGTCAGGGGATAATCTCATTCTTTTGGTATCAGTTGTGACCTGATTTGTCACCCAGTATCTGGAAAAAGTTCCATGTGCGCTCAAGAAGGATGAGTATTCTGGGTATTTTTTTAGGGTGGAATGTTCCGTATACATCTACAAAGTCCATCTGGTCCAATGTGTCATTCAAAGCCCTTGTTTCCTTATTGATCTTCTGCTTAGATGAACTGTCCATTGCTGTGAGTGGTGTGTTTAGCTCTCCTACTATTAATGTTTTACTACCCATGTATTTCTTTATTTTAGTTAACAGTTGGTGTATGTAGTTGGCTGCTCCCATGTTGGGGGCACAGATATTTACAGTTATTAGATCTTCTTATTGGATAGACCCTTTAAGTAAGATATAGTATCCTTCTACATCTCTTACTATAGACTTTGTTTTAAAATTTAATTTGCCTGATGTGAGGATTGCTCCCCTAGCTTTCATTTGAGGTCTGTTGGCATGGTAAATGTTCCTCCATCCCTTCACTTTCAATCTGGAGGTTTCTTTAGATTCAAAATGAGTCTCTTGTAGATAGCATATGGATGGGTCTTTTTATCCAATCTGAAACCCTGTGCCCTTTCATGGGAGCATTTAGGCCATTCATGTTGAGAGTAACGATTGAAATATATTAATTTAGTGCCATCGTATTGCCTGTAAAGCCCTGTTTCTGTAGATTGTCTCTGCAATTTTCTGGTCTGTATTGCTCTTGAGGTCTTTCTTCTTTTATAGAATCCTCTTTAATATTTCTTGCAGGGCTGTGTTGGTGGTCACATATTCTTTCAATTTCTGCCAGACCTGGAAGCTCTTTGTCTCTCTGTCCATTATGTGAATGACAGCCTTGGTGGATAATGTATTCATGGCTGCATGTTCTTTTCATTTAATACCCTGAATGTGTCTTGCCACCCTTTCTGGCTTGCTAGGTCTCTGTGGACACATCTGACATTATTCTGATGTTCCTTCCTCTGTGTGTAAGAAATCTCTTTCCCCTAGCTGCTCTTAGGATAGCTTCCTTGGCTCTAAGATTTGTAAGTTTTACTATTATATACTGGGATGTTGGTCTATTTTTATTGATCTTGGGAGAGGTCCTCTCTGCCTCTTGGACAAGAATGTTTCTTTCCTCACCAGATTAGGGAAGTTCTTAGCTACAATTTGTTCAAATATACCTTCTAGTCCTCTCTCTGTCTCCACTCCCTCAGAGATCCCAATAATTCTGACACTGGAACATTTAATGGATTTATTGATCTCTCTAAATCTGTTCTCATGGGCAGCTTCTCGCTGCCTATCCCTATCCTCCTAGGCTTCCTTACTTTCTATCAGCTTATCTTCTAGGTCACTAATTTGTTCTTCTGCCTCATTTACCCTGGCTGTTAGAATATCCAGTTTAGACTGCATCTCATTCATAGCGTTTTTAAGTTCAGCTTGATTAGACCCTTAGATATTCTGTATTGTCTCTAATTGTTTTCTCAAGCCTAGCTATTGGTTTCATAGTTGCTACCCTGAAGTCTATCTCTGACATCCTACTTATATCCATATCCATTAGGTCTGCAGGAGAGACCATTGTCTCTAGTTCTTTTGTTTGTTGGGAGTTCTTCCTCCTACTCTTTCTGTTGAGGGATGGCTGAGGTAGTGTACAGATCCCAAAATATCAACCACAACCCAAGCAAGATGTATCCTAGGAAAATCTGGAGCGGTTGGAAGCCACCACTGAAAAAAACAAAGCCAAAATGAAACACAAGAATAAAATTTATAAAATTAAAAAAAATTTAATTAAAAATTTTAAAAGAAGGGAAAAAGTGAGTTATGGTGGGTGGCTATATATCAGTTTGGACAAAGCAGGGTGTTTCGGTTGTTCCTGGGTGTATTTTGTTCTGTTTGTTAGATGACACTACTTCCCAAAATTACAGGGAAAGTAAAATGTGCGTGTGTGTGTGTGTGCATGCGTGTGTGTGTATAAAGGTAATATATATTACCTATATATAAAGGTAACATTGAATAGGGAAAAAAGGACTACAATGAAGCATATATCTATAAAAACAATACAGGTGTGAAAAAGTCTAAGTTAAAAAGCTACTATGAAATATAAGTTGATACATTAAACATCTAGTTGAAATGAGAAAGAGATAAAAAGAAAAAACAGAGAAGCATAAGAGATAGAATAAAAAGAAAAAGGGAGCTGTATCTGAAAAATACACAAGCCGCGAGGCAACGGCTAGAGCTCAATATACTATTTTCCCCTGGTGTTGGGATTTTACAGTCTTATGGGGACCATACCATTGTCCTCATCTTCTTCCAGCCTGTCTTCAGCAGGAGGGGCCTGCCCGCTGTTGCTCAGGCAACCCTGTTTGGGTGGAGTTGCCCTGCCCCACTGTTGGGGGAATGGGTTCAGTGGGAGCTGGTTTTTTGTTTTGTTTGGTTTTTTGTTTTGTTTTGTTTTGTTTTGAAGATTTTACTTATTTGATAGAGAGAGACACAGAGAGAGAGGGAACACAAGCAGGGGGAGTGGGAGGGGGAGAAGCAGGCTTCCTGCAGAGTGGGGAGCCTGATGCGGGACTGGATCCCAGGACCCTGGGATCATGACCTGAGGGGAAGGCAGTCGCTTAACGACTGAGCCAGCCAGGCGCCCCTGGAAGCTGTTTTTTGTTTGTTTGTTTGTTTGTTTGGTTTTTGAGCTTTTGTTCTCTGGTGGCTTTCAGAGCGTCTTCTGAGGGTCAGAGCAAAAAGGCCATACCAAAACCTCTGGCCCAGAGCAGAGAAACTGCAGTCTGCTCTCTTCTGTAAACCCACCAGGACAAACAATCTCCATTTCCGTATGCGCCACTGAAAACTGCAGCCTCCTGAGGTGCGGGCCCACCGTGACTCTCAGAGGTGATCCCAGGGGCCAGGGTGTGTCCCTGCCCTTTGTGTTTCTGAACCCTCCAACAGCTGAGGGGTTGTGCGTGCACCTGCAGGTGCTGGATCCTGTCTGGTCATTGTTCTA
The DNA here is from genome assembly GCF_009762305.2 of Zalophus californianus. NCBI lineage: Eukaryota > Metazoa > Chordata > Mammalia > Carnivora > Otariidae > Zalophus > Zalophus californianus. The sequence goes on along the minus strand of NC_045613.1, from coordinate 2,357,101 downwards.
AAGCCCTTTCCTAGCCACTACTCGCCACCCAGCAAGTTTTTGCCCGGTCCCTTGCACAGGATGCTTCTGGGCTCCAGTGTTATCTCACTTTCCAGGAATCAGCTTATGGAGGCCCCGTCTGCCTTGTGTTTATCTTCCAACATCTCCCCACAGATTCACGAATCTGCCCTGCTTACCTTATGACAGGCAATACTACTTGGCTTGTAGAGATCCAGATATGTATTCTTATTTTCAGGTTGATTTCGTGAGTGTTCAAAATGGTTTGATAGATATCCAGCTAACTTCAGGGGACCATTTTAAATGGGGTCCACTATTCCATCTTGCCTCAGTCCCAAGATTTTTGTTTTCAATACAGTCATTTCAATAAATGGTGCTGACAAAACTGGACAACCACTTGCAGCAGAATGAAACTCGACCATTCTCTTACCCCATACACAAAGATAAACCCAAAATGGATGAAAGACCTCAATGTGAGACAGGAATTCAACAAAATCCTAGAAAAGAACATAGGCAGTAACTTCTTTTACATCAGCCACAGCAACTTCTTTCAGGACCCATCTCTAAAGGCAAGGGAAACAGAAGCCAAAATGAACTTTTGACACTTCATCAAGATAAAAGATCCTGCACAGTATAGGAAACAGTCAACAAAACTAAGAGGCAACCCACGGAATGGGAGAAGATATTTGCAGTGACATTTCTGGTAAAGGGCTGGTATCCACGATCTATAAAGAACTTCTCAACCTCAACACCCAGACTGCAGATAATCCAGTCAAAAAGTGGGAGGAAGACATGAACAGGCACTTCTCCAAAGAAGACATACAAGTGGCTAGCCAACACATGAAAAAATGCTCAACATCACTAGCTATCAGGGAACTTCAAATCAAAACCCAATGAAATCTCATCTTACACCAGTTAGAATGGCCAAAATTAACAAGACAAGAAACAAAAGAAGTGTTGGTAAGGATGTGGAGAAAGGGGAATCCTCTTACACTGTTGGTGGGAATGCAAACTGGTGCAGCCACTTCAGAAAACAGATGGAAGTTCCTCAAGATGATAAAAATAGAGCTACCCTATGACCCAGCAATTGCACTACTAGGTATTTACCCCAAAGATACATATGTAGTATAAAGAAGAGGCACATACACCCCACTGTTCATAGCAGCAATATCCACAATAGCCAAACTGTGGAAGGAGTCAAGATGCCCTTCAACAGCTGAATGGATAAAGAAGATGTTGTACATATATAATGGAATATTACTCAGCCAGCAGAAAGGATGAATACCTACCATTTGCATCAACATAGATGGAAGTGGAGGAGATTATGCTAAGGGAAATAAATCAATTAGAGAAAGACAATTATCATATGGTTTAACTCATATTTGGAATATAAGAAATAGTGTAGAGAACCATAAGGGAATGGAGGGAAGACTGAATGGGTAGAATTCAGTGAGGGAGAAAAACCATGAGAAACTCTGGACTCAAGGAAACAAACTGAGGGTTTGGGAAGGGGAGGTGGATGGTGGAATGGGGTGACTGGATGATGGGTATTAAGGAGGGGCCTTGATATGATGGGCACTGGTGGAGAAATTAAAGCAATAATCATAAGGGTACTCACTGGCCTTGTGAAAAGAATAGAAAACTTCACAGAGGCCATTACCACAGATAGAGTTTAAAAAGCAGTCAGAAGAAAAAAATTACAGTAACTGAAATTTAAAACACTGGAAAATGAATACAAAGCTGGAAGAAGCAGAGGAATGAATAAGTGCTACAGAAGACAATGTAATGGAAAGTAATGAAGCTGAACAAAAGAGAGAATCCCCTGGTTTCATGTCTTTTCTGATTTGTTTAGAGTATATTTGCTCGGGATGTTGTTACCCAGATAGCATTTTGTTCTTTCATTCATCTATTCTCCTCTGGACAAAATGACAAGACGGAAAAAATCACCTCAACAAAAAGAAAAAGAGGTGGTACGTCTGCCAGGGATGTACTCAATACGGACATTAGTACGACGTCAGACCTAGAGTTCAGAATCATGATTTTAAAGATACTAGCTGGGATTGAAAAAAGCATGGAAGTTATTATAGAATCCCTTTCTGCAGAAATAAAAGAACTAAAATCTAACCAAGTCGAAATCCAAAAGGCTATTAATGAGATGCAATAAAAAATGGGGGCACTAACGGCTAGGATAAATGAGACAGAAGAGAATCAGTGATATAGAAGACAAAATGAAGGAAAATAAAGAAGCTGAGAAAAAGAGAGATAAACAACTAAACAATCATGAGAGCAGAATTCGAGAGATAAGCTATACCATAAGATGAAACAACATTAGAATAATTGGGATCCCAGAAGAAGAAGAAAGAGAGAGAGGGGCAGAAGGTATACTGGAGCAAATTATACCAGAGAACTTTCCTAATGTGGGGAAGGAAACAGGCATCAAAATCCAGGAGGCACAGAGAACCCCTCTCAAAATCAATAAAAATAGGTCAACACCCTGGCATTTAATAGTAAAACTTACGAGTCTCAGAGACAAAGAGAAAATCCTGAAAGCAGCCTGGGAGAAGAGATCTGTACCCTACAATGGTAGAAACATTAGATTGGCAACAGACCTATCCACAGAGACCTGGCAGGCCAGAAAGGAATGGCGGATATATTTCGAGCACTAAAGAAGAAAAATATACAGCCAAGAATACTGTATCCAGCTAGGCTGTCATTGAAAATAGAAGGAGAGATAAAAAGCTTCCAGGACAAACAAAAACTAAAAAAAATACATGGAGGATAAAGAACATCCTACTAAAGAATGAATGGTCAACTAGGAAATCAAAGAAGAATTTAAAAAATTGATGGAAACAAATGAAAATGAAAACACAACTGTTCAAAATCTTTGGGAGGCAGCAAAGGCAGTCCTAAGAGGAAAGCATATAGCAATACAAGCCTTTCTCAAGAAACAAGAAAGGTCTCAAATACACAACCTAACTCTACACCTAAAGGAGCTAGAGAAAAAACAGCAAATAAAGCCTAAGCCCAGCAGAAGAAGAGAAATAATAAAGATCAGAGCAGAAATCAATGAAATAGAAACAAAAGAACAGTAGAACAGATCAACAAAACTAGGAGTTTGTTCTTTGAAAGAATTAACAAGATTGATAAACCCCTAGCCAAAGTTATCAAAAAGAAAAGAGAAATGACCTAAATCAACAAAATCATGAATGAAAGAGGAGAGATCACAACCAACACCAAAGAATTACAAACAATTAGAAGAACATATTATGAGCAACTCTATGCCAGCAAATTAGATAACCTGAAAGAAATGGATGAATTCCCAGGTATGTATCAACTACCAAAGAAATAGAAAACCTGAACAGAGCTATAACCACTAAGGAAATTGAAGCAGCCATCATAAATCTCCCAACAAACAAAAGCCCAGGGCCAGATGGCTTCCCAGGGGAATTCTACCAAACATTTAAAGAAAAATTAATACCTATCCTCCTGAAATTGTTCCAAAAAAATAGAAATGGAAGGAAAACTTCCAAACTCGTTTTATGAGGCCACCATTACCTTGATCCCCAAACCAGACAAAGACCCCATCAAAAAGGAGAATTACAGACCAATATCCTTGATGAGCATGGATGCAAAAATTCTCACCAAAACACTAGCCAGTAGGATCCAACAGTACATTAAAAGGATTATTCACCACGACCAAATGTGAATCATCCCTGGGCTGCAAGGTTGGTTCAACATCCGCAAATCAACGTGATACAATACATTAACAAAAGAAAGAACAAGAATCATATGATCTTCTCAATAGATGCAGAAAAAGCATTAGACAAAGTACAGCATCCTTTCTTGATCAAAACTCTTCAGAGTATGCGGATAGAGGGCACATACTTCAATATCATAAAAGCCATCTGTGAAAAACCTACAGCGAATATCATTCTCAATGGGGAAAAGCTGAGAGCTTTCCCCGTAAGGTCAGGAACATGGCAGGGGTGTCCGGTATCACCACTGCTATGCAACATATTATTAGAAGTCCTAGCCACAGCAATCAGACAACAAAAAGAAATCAAAGGCATCCAAATCGACAAAGAAGAAGTCAAATTCTCACTCTTTGCAGATGATATGATCCTTTATGTTGAAAACCCAAAAGATTCCACCCTAAAACTGCTACAACTCATACAGGAATGCAGTAAAGTGGCAGGATATATAATCAATGCACAGAAATCCGTGGCTTTCCTGTACACCAACAAGACAGAAGAGAGAGAAATTAAGGAGTCGATCCTATTTACAAGATACAAATCATAAGATACCTAGGAATAAATCTAACCCAAGAGGCAAAGGATCTGTGCTCAGAAAACTATAAAATACTCATGAAAGATATTGAGGAGGACACAAAGAAATGGAAAAGCGTTCCATGATCATGGATGGGAAGAACAAACTTTGTGAAGATGTCAATACTCCCTCGAGCAATCTACACATTTAATGCAATCCCCATCATCCACTTTTTTCACAGAAATGGAACAAATAATCCTAAAATTTGTATGGAACCAGAAAAGACCCCAAATAGCCAGAGGAATGCTGAAAAAGAAGAGCGAAGCTGGCGGCTTCACAATTCCACACTTCCAGCTCTATTACAAAGCTGTCATCATCAAGAAAATATGGTACTAGCACAAAAACAGACGCATAGATCAATGGAACAGAATAGGGAGCCCCAAAATGGACCCTCGACTCTATGATCAACTCATCTTTGACAAAGCAGGGGAGACTGTCCAATGGAAAAAAGACAGTCTCTTCAACAAATGGTGTTGGGAAAATTGTACAGCCACATGCAGAAGAATGATACTGGATCATTTCCTTACACAACACACAAAACAGACTCAAAATTTTTGAAAGAACTAAATGTGATACAGGAGTCCATCAAAATCCTAAAGGAGAACACAGGCAGCAACCTCTTTGACCTCAGCCTCAGCAATTTCTTCCTAGAAACATCGCCAAAGGCACGGGAAGCAAGGGCAAAAATGAACTATTGGGACTTCAAGATAAAAAGCTTTTGCACAGCAAAAGAGACAGTCCACAAAACCAAAAGACAACCGACAGACTGGGAGAAGATATTTGCAAATGACATATCAGATAAAGGGCTAGCATCCAAAATCTATAAAGAACTTATCAAACTCAACACCCAAAGAACAAATGATCCAATCAAGAAACAGGCAGAAGACATGAGCAGACATTTTTCCAAAGAAGACATCCAAATGGCCAACGGACACATGAAAAAGTGCTCAACATTGCTCAGCATCAGGGAAATCCAAATCAAAACCTCAATGAGATACCACCTCACACCAGTCAGAATGGCTAAAATTAACAAGTCAGGAAACGACAGATGTTGGCAGGGATGCGGAGAAAGGGGAACCCTCCTACACCGTTGGTGGGAATACAAGCTGGTGTGACCAATCTGGAAAACAATATGGAGCTTCCTCAAAAAGTTGGAAATAGAGGTACCATAAGATCCAGTAATTGCACTACAGGGTATTTACCCCAAAGATACAAATGTAGTGATCCAAAGGGGTATGTGCACCCCAATGTTTATAGCAGCAATGGCCACAATAGCCAAACTGTGGAAAGAGTCAAGATGTCCACCGAAAGATGAATGGATCAAGAAATGTGGTGTATATATATATATATACAATGGAATATTATGCAGCCATCAAAAGCAATGAGATCTTGCCATTTGCAAATACGTGGATGCAAGTGGAGGGTGTTATGCTGAGTGAAATAAGTCAGTCAGAGAAAGACATGTATCATATGACCTCACTGATATGAGGAATTCTTAATCTCAGGAAACAAACTGGGGGTTGCTGGTGTGCTGGGGGTGGGAGGGATGGGTTGGCTGGGTGATAGACATTGGGGAGGGTATGTGCTATGGTGAGTGCTGTGAATTGTGCAAGACTGTTGAATCACAGATCTGTACCTCTGAAACAAATAATGCAATATATGTTAAGGGAAAAAAAAGAAGGGGATAGCAGGAGGGGAAGAATGAACGGGGGGAAATCGGAGGGGGAGATGAACCATGAGAGTCGATGGACGCTGAAAAACAAACTGAGGGTTCTAGAGGGGAGGGGGGTGGGGGATGGGTTAGCCTGGTGATGGGTATTAAAGAGGGCACGTTCTGCGTGGAGCACTGGGTGTTATACACAAACAATGAATCGTGGAATACTGTATCAAAAACTAATGTTGTAATGTATGGTGATTAACATAACAATAAAAATTTTGAAGAAAAATTTACTAGTGTTATATATAACATAGTAAAAATATTTGACTATTTAGATGCATATTGTACCAAATATTTATAGAAAACCAAGAGTTTATAAGAATATTTTAAATTTTAACAAGCGTCTATAGTTCAATATTATAGTTTTATCCATCATTTTTGTCACATCAGGTCATGAGAAGTCTCTATACTCATCTAATAAAAATATACAGACATTGATGTAGCTTCTGCTCTCCTATTTCCATTATTATTACAGTGTTTCTCCACTAACGTCTGTGCTTTGTCATACATAGGCATGAAGGATACTAGAGGAAAACATCAAGACCTTTAAAATGATGCTGAATTCTCTAATGAACTATCTCTAAGGGATTTAGTTGACAGTCAACCCCTTCAGGGCTATGAGTCCCTCAAACTGATGTTTGAAAATGCTTTGTGGAAATTTTTATGAATAATTGAAATAAAAGCAGGGCATAAGAGGCTGAGTATGTTTGTGGAAGTACACAGGTGTGAACAATTTTTGAAAATACTGGCCTGCCTTTCCATTAAAATATATAGGTTCTTGGGGAAAACACAAAAATGGAACTGGTGAATAAATTCCCCTCAAAAGCTTAAAAGTCCATATTTAATTTCTAGTACTGAAACACACCAATCAATGAATTAAAAAAATTAAAATAAAAAAATTAAAAAGCTAGTCATACAGAATTGAGCACATTATTTGATCTGGAAAAAAACCGTCATCTTATTAAAACCTGAAGTTTACTCATGAATTACTTGATTTATCTCTGGGCTGGAAATACATACAATGGAGAGGAGACATTAGAATATTGCACCCAGGGGTCGGAGGATCTTAAAATCAAAGTGCAAGAGATGGTTTTTGTTTTTGTTTTTGTTTTGTTTTTGGTGTTTGGCATAGGTTGAGTTCATTTAAATGATCATTGGAGATTTGGGGACCACTTGATACATTCAAACATCTTCCTTGGAATGTAAACCTTCATTTATCACGTGCCAAAAAAGCAAGCAGGATATTCAGTGGGATGGCATGGCAGTCATTATCCTTTGACTCTAGCACTTTCCAATGAGCTACTATATGTTTTATAACATTTAAGAAAGAGGTTGCTTAACCAAAGCCGACATGGCTGTCTTGAAATACAAGTAGCAGGGTACCACCTATGAGTCAAGCAGTTCAAGTCCAAATTTTCTAAACTTCTTGGAACATTTGCAAGATACGCAAGAATGTCTTTTATACTTCTTCTCTCAAGCAGTTCTTGACTGGCTTTACAGAAATAGTTTTTAAATATGTTTTACAACTATATTAAAAGTGACCAGATGGGTGTGTGTTCCAAATCTTGACCAAAAATAAACACATTTTTTACTATTTTGTTTCCAATTCCTTAATTGCCTCATTTTATCAGTAAGGAAAATTTTATGTATCCAAGGGAGTATGCATTGAGAACTTTATTTATGTTTTCAAAGTACATGATTATATGATCCAAAGGTAGAAAGGGGAATGAAAGGCGTCTGTACTTGGAGGTTGTCAGATATGTAAACTTGCCTCAAATTACATTTTCACCTCTATCTTTTCCTTTTTTTATGCAAAATTCACATAACAATAATTAACATTTTAAAGCATACAACTCAGAGGGATTTAATACATTCATAGTGTTGTACCATATACCACCGGTATCTAGTTCCAAAACATTTTCATCACCACAAACGAAAACTCTCTGCGCATAAGCCAGTCACTCCCTATTTCATCTCCTCACAGCCCCTGGCAAACACCAATTTGCCCCTGGCAAACACCAATATACCCATGGATGTATCCATTCTCGGTATTTGTGTTTTAAAACATAGGTTTTAGGGGCACCTGGGTGGCTCAGTTGGTTAAGCGACTGCCTTCGGCTCAGGTCATGATCCCAGGGTCCTGGGATGGAGCCCTACATCGGGTTCGCTGCTCGGCGGGGAGCCTGCTTCTCCCTCTCCCGCTCCCTCTGCTGCTCCCTCTGCCTGTGCACTCCTGCTTTCTCTCTCTGTCAAATAAATAAATATCTTTTGAAAAATAAATAATAAAACAGGTTTTATTATTATCTAATTTATTTATTTATTGGTACGGTGAGGCCAACAGATTACGAAATAATTGACAGTGAAACAGATTTCTTATACTTGCCTGTCCCAAAGAAGGGGCCACACCATAGTGCAGGGGGATGGGAAGAAGACCATTGCTCTCCCAGGGAAGCATCAGGATAAAGAGGAGGGGAGAGGAGAAAATGTGGGCAGGAGTCTTTATGGTGTTTCTGTGTAAAAGCTCCTGTGAAACTCTAAGCAGGTTTACTTTGCCTGATTTGAGTAAGTTCAATAAACTCTGGGGCATGGAGGTTTCTCCAATTGTCTGGCACCTGGCCTTGGCATATTTAGGGCAGGGGGAAGTGAGTAAGAGTGCAAGAAACACTTGGGAAAGTGGGCTCTGGATTTAGTTGGTTTGCATTTGAAAGATGTGCTCAAGCCTAAATTGTTTCACTGTCTCTCAAGAATTAACTAGCCCTTTGGAAAAATGTTTATCCATAATTCTGCCCCATTTTAAATTCCATAACTCAGTTTTGGAGTGTTGAGTTCCTTGTGCATTTTTCCCCCTTTTCTTCTTTTTTTTTAAATTTAAATCTTAGTTGGTGAACATACACTGCAGTAATCGTTTCTGGAGTACAACTCAGTGATTCATCACTTACATACAACACCCAGTGCTCATCACAAGTGCCCTAACTTCGTCCCCATCACCCATCTAGCCCATCCCCCCACCACCTCCCTCCATCAACCTTCAGTTTGTTCTCCATCATTAAGAGTCTCTTGTGATTTGCTTTCCTCTCTCCTTCTTTTCTTTTCCCCCTTCCCATGTGTTCATTTGTTCTGTTTCTTAAATTCCACAAATGAGGGAGACCATAGGGTACTTGTCTTTCTCTGACAGACTTCGTTCGCTCAGCATAGTCTATTCCAGCTCCACCCACGTCATTGCAAATGACAAGGCTTCATACTTTTTTTTTAAAGATTTTATTTATTGGAGAGAGAGAGAATGAGAGATAGAGAGCACGAGAGAGAAGAGGGTCAGAGGAAGAAGCAGACTCCCTGCTGAGCAGGGAGCCTGACGCGGGACTCGATCCCGGGACTCCAGGATCATGACCAGAGCTGAAGGCAGTCGCTTAACCAACTGAGCCACCCAGGTGCCCAAGGCTTCATACGTTTTGATGGCTGAGTAATATTCCACTGTGTGTACCCATTCATCAGTCGATGGGTATTTGACCTCTTTCCATAGTTTGGCTATCGTTGATAATGCCGTCATAAACTTTAGGGTGAATGTTCCCTTTCAAATCTGTATTTTTGTATCCTTTGAATAAATACCTAGTAGTTCAGTTGCTGGGTCGTAGGGTAATTCTATTTTTAACACTCGGAGGAACCTCCATGCTGTTCTCCAGAATGGATGCACCAATTTGCATTCCCACCAATAGTGCAAGAGGGTTCCCCTTTGTCTGCATCCTCGCCAACAGCTGCTGTTTCCTGTGTTGTTGATTTGAGCCTTTCTGGCAGGTGTGAGGTGGTATCTAATTGTAGTTTTCATTTGTATTTCCCTGATGGTGAGTGCTGGTGAGCATGTTTTCAAGTGTCTATTAGCCATCTGGATGTCTTCTTTGAAAAAGTGTCTATTCATGTCTTTTGCCCATTTCTTAACTGAATTGTTTGTTTTGGGGGCATTGAGTTTGATAACTTCTTTATAGATTTTGGACACTAACCCTGTATCAGATATGTTTGCAAATATCTTCTCCCATTCTGTAGGCTACCTTTTAGTTTTGTTGACTGTTTCCGTTGCTATGCAGAAGTTTTTAGCTTGTTGAAGTCCCAGTAGCTCATTTTTGTTTTTGTTTCCCTTGCCTCCGGTGGTGTGTCTAGTAAGAACTTGCTACAGCCAAGGTCAAAGCAGTTGCTGCCTCGAGGATTCTGACAGTTTCCTGTCTCACATTCAGGTCTTTTGAACCCATTTTGAACTTTTTTTTTTCATTATTATGTTACGTTAATCACCATACATGACACCATTAGTTTTGATATAGTGTTCCACGATTCATTGTTTGCGTATAACACCCAGGGCTCCGTGCAGTACGTGCCCTCTTTAATACCCATCCCCCCACCCCCCACCCCTCTAGAACCCTGAGTTTGTTTCTCAGAGTCCATCATCTCTCATGGTTTGTCTCCCCCCCTGCATTCTTCCCCTCCTGCTATCTTCTTCTTCTTTTTATTTTTTATAGCATATAATGTATTATTTGTTTCAGAGGTACAGATCTGTGATTCAACAGTCTTACACAATTCACAGTGCTCACCATGGCACATACCCTCCCCAATATCTATCATCCAGCCACCCCATCCCTCCCCCACCACCACTCCAGCAACCCTCAGTTTGTTTCCTGAGGTTAAGAATTCCTCATATCAGTGAGGTCATATGATACATGTCTTTCTCTGATTGACTTATTTCGCTCAGCATAACACCCGCCAGTTCCATCCACATCCTTGCAAATGGCAAGATTTCATTCCTTTTGATGGCTGCATAATTTTCCATTGTGTGTATGTGTGTGTGTGTGTGTGTGTGTGTGTGTGTGTGTGTGTGTGTGTGTGTGTATACATACCACATCTTGTTTATTCATTCATCTGTCAATGGACATCTTGGCTCTTTTCACAGTTTGGCTATTGTGGACATTGCTGCTATAAACATCAGGGTGCATGTACCCCTTCAGATCCCTACATTTGTATCTTTGGGGTATATACCCAGTAGTGCAATTGCTGGGTCATACGGTAGCTCTATTCATTTTGAACTTATTTTTGTGTGTGGTGTAAGAAAGTGGCCCTGATTCCTTCTTCTGCATGTTGCCCTCCAGTTCCCCCAATGCCATTTGTTGAAGAGACTGTCTCTTTTCCTGCTGTGGCTACTTTTTTCCTGATTCCTCAAAGATTAATTGACCACAGGGTTGAGGGTCCACTTCTAGGCTCTCTATTCTGTTCCATTGATCTATGTGTCTGTTTTCGTGCCAGTACCATGCTGTCTTGTTTACCACAGCTCTGTAATAGAGCTTGAGGTCTGGAATCCCGATGCTGCCAGTTTTGGTTTTCTTTTTCAGGGTTGCTTTGGCTCTTTGGGATCTTTTGTGGACCCATACAAATTTTAGGATTCCTTGTTCTATCTAGCTCCAGGAAATATGCTGGTGGTATTCTGTTTGGGATTTCATTAAATGTGTAGATTGCTTTGTGTAGTATACACATTCTGACAATGTGTCTGCTTCCAGTCCATGAGCTTGGGGTGCTTTTCCATTTCTTTGTGTCCTCTTCAATTTCTCTCATAAGTGTTCTATAGTTTTCAGAGTACAGATCTTTTACCTCTTTTGTTGAGATTATCCCTAGGTATGTGGTGGCTTTTGGTGCAGTTGCAAATAGGTTGGATTCCTTGATTTTTTTTCTGTGGCTTCGTTACTAGTGCATAGAAATGCAACAGACTTCTGCACATAGATTTTATATCTTGTGACTTTGCTGAATTCATGTGTGAGTTCTAGCAATTATTTGGGTTTTCTACATAGAGTATCATGTCATATGCAGATAGTGAAAGTTTGGCTCCTTCCTTGCCAATTTGGGTGCCTTTTTACTTCTTTTCGTTGTCTGATTGCTGAGGCTAAGACTTCCAGTACTATGTTAAGTAGCAGAGGTGACAGTGGACATTCCTGTCGTGTTCCTGACCATAGGTAGGGGAAAGGCTCTCATTTTTCCCCCTTGAGGATGATATTAGCTCTGGGTCTTTCGCATATGGCCTTTATGATGTTGAGGTATGGTCCATCTATCCCTACCAGAGGATGAGGTCTTTTATCAAGAAAGGATGCTGTATTTTGTCAAAGGATGCTGTATTTTGTCAAATGATTTTTCTGCATCTATTGAGAGGACCATGTGGTTCTGCTCCTTTCTTTTATTAATGTGGCCTGTCATGTGGATTGATTTGCAAATATTGAGCCACGCCTGCAGCTCAGGAATAAATCCCACTTGATCACGGTGAAGAATCCTTTTAAGGTACTGTTGAATCTGATTTGTGAGGATCTGGTTGAGCATTTTTGCATTCATGTTCATCAAGGATATTGGCCTGTAGTTCTCCTTTTCAGTGGGGTCTGTGCCTGGATTTGGATCCAAGATAGTGCTGGCCTCATAGAAGGAGTGGGGAAGATTTCCTTCCATTTGTATTTTTTGGAACAGTTTGAGAAAAGTACGTATGAACTCTTCTTTAAACGTCCGGTAGAGTTCCCCTGGGAAGCCATCTGGCCCAGGACTTTTGTTTGTTGGGAGATTTTTGATTACTGATGCAGATTCTTTCCTGGTCATGGATCTGTTCAAATTTTCCATTTCTTTCCTGTTTCAGTTTTGGTAGTTTGTATGTTTCTAGGAATTTGCCCACTTCTTCCAGGTTGCTCAGCTTGTTGGCATATAAGTTTTCATAGTATTCTGTTATGATTGTTTGCATTTCTGTTGTGTTTGTTGTGATCTTCTCTCTTTCATTTGTGATTTTATCTATTTGGCTCCTTTCTCTCTTCTGTTGATAAGTCTGGCTAGGGGCTTATCAATTTTATTCATTCTTTCTAAGAACCAGTTCTTAGTTTTGTTGATCTGTACTGGTTTTGTTGTTGTTGTTGTTGTTTCTATATCGTTTATTTTGGCTCCAATCTCTATTCTTCTGCTGGTTTTAGGCTTTATTTACTAATCTTTTTCTTTTTAAAAGATTTTATGTGTTTATTTGACAGAGAGAAAGAGACACAGCGAGAGAGGGAACACAAGCAGGGGGAGTGGGAGAGGGAGAAGCGGGCTTCCAGCGGAGCAGGGAGACCCATGCAGGGCTCAATGCGGGGCTCGATCCCAGGACGCTGGGATCAAGACCTGAGCCAAAGGCAGACACTTAACGAGTGAGCCACCTAGGCGTCCCTGCTAATCATTTTCTAGTGAGAGTGGACATTCTTGTCGTCTTCCTGATCTTAGCGGAAAACTCTCCGTTTTTTTGTTTGTTTTGTTTTGTTGTTGTTGTTATTGTTGTTTTTCTACTGAGGATAATGTTAGCTGTGGGATTTTTAATATATGCTGAGGAATGTTCCCTCTAACCCTACCTTGTTGACTTATCTTATCATGAACGCATGTTGTACTTTGTCAAATGCTCTGTCTGCACTTACTGAAATGATCATGTGATTTTCTCACCCTTTTGTGTTATTGTGATGCGTCACAGTGATTGATTTACAAATACTGAACCACCCTTGCACCCTTTGATCCCAGGAACAAATCCGTGTTATTTGAGATAAATGACATTTTAAATATATTGCTGGACTTGGTTTGCCAATATTGTGTTGAGGATTTTTGTATCTAGGTTATCTAGATATTTTGCATCTAGGTTACCTAGAGATACTGACCTGTAGTCTCTTTTGGGGGAGGGTTTTTTGTTTTGTTTTGTTTTGTTTTTATCTCATTTTGGAATTAGAGTGATGCCGGCCTCATATGATTAATTTGTAAGATTTCCATCCTCTTCTCTTGCGGAATAGTTTGAGAGGAATAGGTATTAATTCTTCTTTAAGTGCTGGGTAGAAATAGCCTGTGAGGCCATCTGTTCCTGGACTTTTGCTTGTTGGTATGTTTTGCTGTTGTTGTTGTTGTTGTTGTTGTTGTTGTTGGTGGTGGTGGTGGTGGTAGTTTTTTGACTGATTCAATTTCTTTGCTGGTGAATTGGCCTCTTCAAATTTTCTTCCTGCTTCAGTTTTAGAAGGTTTTATGTTTCTTGGAATTTATCCATTTCTTCTAAGTTGTCTCACTTTTGGCATATAATTTTTTCAAAATATTCTCTTATCACCCTTTGTATTTCTGTGGTATCAGTTATTTGTCCTCTCTCATTTCTGAATTTGAGATTTTCTCTCTCTCTCTCTCTCTCCCTGTCCTTCTCTGGCTCCCCTCCCTTATTCCCTCTTTCTGTCTCTCTCACTGATTACTCTTAACTAGAGGTCTACTGATTTTGTTGATCTTTTCAAAGAACGACCTACTGATTTCATTGATGCATTCTATTGTATTTGAGTTGCTATTTTGTTTTCTTCTCTAACCATTATTTCCTTTATTCTTCTGGCTCTGGGTTTTGTTTTCTCTTCTCTGTTCTACCTCCTTCAAGTATAAGGTTAGTTTGTTTATTAGAAGTGTTCTTGCTCCTTGAGGTAGACCTGTATTTCTATCAACTTCCCTATTAGGACCACTTTTTAAATTATTATTATTATGTTATGTTAATCACCATACATTACATCATCAGTGTTTGATGTAGTGTTCCATGATTCCTTGTTTGCATATAACACCCAGGCTCCATGCAGTATGTGCCCTCTTTAATACTCATCACCAGGCTAACCCATCCCCCCACCCCTTGTCCTCTAGAACCCTCAGTTTGTTTCTCAGGGTCCATAGTCTAAAAACTGAGTGTTGCTGGAGTGGTGGGGGGTGGGAGGGATGGGTTGGCTGGGTGATAGACATTGGGGAGGATAGGTGCTGTGGTGATGCTGTGAATTGTGTAAGACTGATGAATCACAGATCTGTATCTCTGAAACAAATAATACATTATATTAAAAAGGAAGGAAGGAAGAAGAAGGAGGAGGAGGAGGAGGAGGAGGGGGAGGGGGAAGGGGAGAAGGAGAAGGGAGAAGGAGAAGTAAGGAGAAGAAAGGAGAAGGAGAAGGAAGGAGAAGAAAGGAGAAGGAGGAGGAGAGAAGGAAAAGGAGAAGGAGAAGGTGAAGGAGGAAGAGGAGGAGAAGGGAAAGAATGAGAAGGAGAAGTAGAAGAAGAAGAAAGAAAGAAGAAGAAAAGAAAGAAGACTATGGACTCTAGGACCACTTTTGACACATCCCAAACGTTTTGGACCATTGCATTTTCATTTTTGATAGTCTCCATGTCCTTTTTTAAAATTTCCTCTTTGACTTCTTGGTTGACCCATTGATTGTTCAGTAGCATGGTATTTAACCTCCATGTATTTATGTCCTTTCCAGATTTTTTCTTGTGGTTGACTTCTCATTTCATACCACTGTGGTCAGAAGAGATGCACAATATGACTTGGACTTTGCAAAAACTTGAGACTTCTTTTGTGGGCTAATATGTGATCTGTTCTGGGGATTGCTCCATGTGCACTTGAAAAGAATGTGTACTCTGTTGTTTTCGGTTGGAGTGATCTGAACACATTTTGTTAGACCCATCTGGTCAAATGTGTCATTTAATGCTACTGTTTTCTTATGGTTTTCTGTTTGGATGATCTCTCCATTGATGTAAGTGGTGTGTTAACGTCCCCTGCTATTATTGTGTTACTACCCATTATTTCCTTTATATTTGCTATAAGTTGCTTAATGTATTTGGGTGCTCCCATTTTGGGTGCATAAGTATTTATAATTGTTATATATCTGTTGGATTGTTCCCTTTATGATTATGTAGTGTCCTTATTTTTCTCTTGTTACAGGCTTTGTTCTAAATCTATTTTGTTGGGCTCAGCCAGTTAAGCATCTGCCTTTGGCTCAGGTCGTGATCCCAGAGTCCTGAGATTGAGTCCAGCATCTGGCTCCCTGCTCAGCGGGGAGTCCGCTTCTCCCTCTACCCCTTCCCCTTGCTCGTGATCTCGCTCTCTCTCTCTCTCTCTCACGCTGTTCCTCTCAAATAAATAAGTAGATCTTAAAAACAAACAAACAAACAAACAAAAATGTTGTTTGTTTTGTTTTGTTTTTTAAATCTATTTTGTTTATATAGATATTGCTACTCTGAAGTTCTTTTCACTTCCATTGCATGGTAAATGTTTCTGCACCCCCTCACTCTTTCTATCTGCAGATGACTTTAGGTCTAAAATGGTGTCTTGAGAGCAGCATTATAGATGGGTCTTGTTTCTTTATCCATTCTGACACTCTATGTCATTTGAGTGTGATGTGGGAAACAAAGGCAGAAGAAAAAATATTAAATTTCCTTACTACCTACAGCCCTTTGACAAGTCCTTGAAACAGGCAAAGTGACCTTCCTCTAGGGACTGAAGTGCCTCGATGTTGAGGCTTTGCTAAGGGCCAAAGACAATCGTAGCCTGACCCCCTCCCCCTAGCCCCACCAGGATCCTCTAAGTCTACTTCAACATATAAAAATTGCTTTGGAAACTTCCTTTATCTCCAACTGCCCCCCTCCAAGATAGGTGTTGCCAATCATCCTCCAAGCATATGACCCACTGATACACATCTGAGGGTCTCATGACTCAGGTTTTACCTAGACGGTAATAAATGGCCTTTTCCCAACAATAGCTAGCCCCCTCAAGGTCCTGGAAACCTTGCTTCCAAAATTCCCTAGAGACTTATGCTATCCCTAACCCCCTCCCAACTTGAAAGTATATAATGGACCACTCCTCATGACCCCAGGGCAGTTCTTTCTCCTGTCCCTGTGCTTTAATAAAATCACATTTTTGCACCAAAGACATCTCAAGAATTCTTTCTTGGTTCTTGGCTTTGAAACATAATGTCTTTCCTACATCAATTGGAGTGTTAATTCATTTGGATGCAAATTAATTATTGGTAGGTATGTACTTCCATTTTGTTACTTGTTTTATGGTTGTTTTTGCAGTTCTTTGTTTCTTTCTTCTCTAGTTCTCTCGGGGTTTGCAGGTTTTCTCTATTGATATATTTGGATTACTTTTCTTTATTTTTGCATATCTATTATCGGGGCAAGCATATTTGTGGTTACCATTAGGTTTATGTATAACATTTTGCCTATAGGAGTCTGTATTTAATTGATGGCCACTTAAATTTGAACCCATTCTAAAATCACTAGTTTTACTCCTTTCCCCCAACAATTTAGGTACATGAAGTCATACTTTACGTTCTCTTATTTTGTGAATCCCTTGTGTATACTTACAGATATACTTAATTTTACAGCTTTTGTGCTTCCTACTTCTTTTTTATTCCTGCTTCTGGTCTTTCCTTTCCACACACAGAGTCCCTTTTAATATTTCTTGTAAAGCCGGGTGGATGGTGATGAATTCCTTTAACTTTTATTTGTCCTTGAAACTCTTTTTCTCTCTCCTATCCAAATGATGACGTTACTGGATAGAGTATACTTGGCTTCAGGTTTTTTTGCTTTCAGCACTTTGAACACATCATGCCACTCCTGTCTGGCTTGCCATGCTACTGCTGAAAAATCAGCTTAAAGCCCTTAGAAGTTCTCCTTGAATGTAAGTCTTTTTTTGTCTTGTTGTTTTAAAATTTTTCTCCTTATCACTACTTTTTGTCATTTTAATTACTATGTGTAGTTATATATGACTTGGACGTTTCAAAAACTTGTTGAGAATTCTTTTGTGGGCTACCATGTGATCTGTTCTGGGGAATGCTCCATGGTGCACTTGTAAAGAATGTGTACAATCCAACAAATATAATTATGTGCAGCCGTCCTTGGGTTGATTTTGATGGGAGTTCTCTGTGCCTCCTGGATCCGGATGTCTGTTTTCCTTCTTCAGATTTGGGTCGTTTTCAGCTATTGTTTTTTCAAATAAATTTTCTTCCCACCTTTCTCTTTCTTCTCCTCTGGGATTCTTAAAATGTTTCTTAAAATAATTTTTTAAGGTTTTATTTATTTATTTATTTAGTTACTTAGTTAGTTAGTTAGTTAGTTAGTTAGTTAGTTAGTTAGTTAGTTAGTTAGTTAGTTAGTTAGTTAGTTAGTTAGTTAGTTAGTTGTTATGAGAGAGGGAGGGAGAGAGCACAAGCAGGGGAGCATGATCCTCCTGGGATCATGACCTGAGCCAAAGGCAGATGCTTAACGACTGAGCCACTCAGGTGCCCCCGTTCTCATTTTTTTAAAGATGTCTTTATTTATTTGAGGGTGGTGGCATGAGGCAGAGGGAGAGGGAGAGAAGGAGGCTTCCCGCGAGCAGGAAGCCAGATGCGGGGCTTGATCTCCTTACCCTGAGATCGTTACCTGAGCCAAAATCAAGAGTCAATGCTCAACTCACTGACCCACCCAGAAGCCCCGAAGCTATTTTCAATTTTTATTATCCTGTTTTTCTTTCTCCTGTTCAGCTTGGTTGCTTTCCATTACTCTGCCCTGCAGCTAGCTCACTGATTCATTTTTCTGCTTCCTCTGGTATACTGTTTATTCCCTGTAGTGTATTTTTAATTTCAGTTCTTGAGTTCTTCACCTGAGATTGGTTCTTTTTAATGTTTTCTGTCCCTTTGTTGAGGGTCTCACTGAAATCCTCCACTCTTTTCTCAAGTCTAGAGAACTTTGA
Source organism: Zalophus californianus (assembly GCF_009762305.2). Classification (NCBI taxonomy): domain Eukaryota; kingdom Metazoa; phylum Chordata; class Mammalia; order Carnivora; family Otariidae; genus Zalophus; species Zalophus californianus. The sequence goes on along the minus strand of NC_045613.1, from coordinate 2,338,526 downwards.
CCTTTACTTCAAATTCTCTCTCAGGTGTATTACTTATTTCTGTTTCATTTAGCTCTCTTACTGTGATTTTGCCTTGTTCCTTCTTTGGGGATGTATTCCTCTATGTCCTCATTTTTCTTTCTATGTGTGTGTCTGTGTGTTAGGAAGGCCAGCTGCATCTCCTGCTCTTTAAAATAGTCACCTTATGAAGATGAGGTCCTGTAGTGCCCCAACCCTAACCCTAACCCTGTTCACCAGGACCTGGGGCTTCCAGGGTGTCTGCTATGTGTTTTGTGTTCCTCTTACTATTATGATTGAGTTGTGTCTGCCTTCCCTCCAGTCATCTGCAATGGCTGTCTTGGCCTGTTGTGGCAGGGTTTGGTCATGGTGTTGGTAGTCGGCCAGTCTGGGGCTGATTTGGGCTTGAGCTAGGTCAGCCCAGGTATTTTCCAATGTTACAGTCAGACTGAACTGCAAGGCCCTCTCCCTGTGATGTCCCTGATGAGCTTTCCATGGGTGGTGGCATTTCCATGGTGTTGGGGGCACCCTGCCCCCAGCCCACTCCTAGGACTGCAGTCTGACAGATGTTATCTGTTTCTGGGGCAGGGGTCACACCAGAGTGGTGCTGGTCCCTATGGGGGCTGCTTGCATCCTGCCACACTTGTGGCACCTCTTTGGAGTAGGATTCTGGCCAAGGGGACAAGTCTACAGGACAATGCAGGGCTGGGGTGCCTGGCATTAGGAAGGTTTGCACAGGCTTCTTGTGGAAGGCAAACTGCAGCTGCTTTGGAGAACTGCTGGGGGAAGGTTGGAGGGTGCAGGTCTGCGGGAGAGTGTGGGGGCAGGGTGGGCTGTTAGCAAGCTAGGTGCTGACTGTTCATGCTGTGCTGGCTCTTAAAGATGTCTGAGTGTCCAGGGCAGGGGACTGAAATGATGCCCTCCAGCTCTTTTGTTCTTGGAGGAGTCCCCCAAAGATCCCTGTCCCTCCAGGGCATGCTCTGAGATTAGTAAACAAATCTCCTTCCCGTATACCCCATGTACTTTGCAAACTGTTGTTTCTGTGCCATATCAGTTGCGCTCTTTGTTGGACTGCCTTTTTAAGGGCAGGGACACAGTTCACTCTCACCCTCCAGCTTCCCCAGAGCTGAGCCCACTGATGTGTAAAGTTCCAGATGTTAAGCTGTGCTGGTTGTTAGAATTCATAAAGTTAAGCTCTCTGGTTTTCAAAACAAAATGTTATGGGGATGTCTTCACAGTTAGGGTCCCCCATGTCTGGGGGTATGGGGGTGTGGTCCTCTTCCCTCTTGAAACCCATGGAGTCCCTCGCTCCTATGGACAGTCCTGTGGACCCATTTCTGGGTTAATTGCTCTGATGTGGGTGTTATCTAGGTGTATCTGTGGGATGAGGTGAGGTTAGGAGCCTCCTACTCCACCATTTTCCCAGAAGTCCTTCTTTTTGTCTTTGACTTTTGACAATTTAATTACTTTGTGATTCTGTGTAACCCTATTCGGGCCTCATGCATCTGGATGTCCATTTCTCTCCCCAGGCTCAGGAAGTTGAGTATATATTGAATATACTCTGTCCCTTTGTGTTTCTGTTTTCCTTCTTGAATTCCCATAATGCACATTGTGTCCTATATGTCCCATAGTCTTTCTTTACTCTTTTTCATGTTTTCTTTTCTTTTTCACTCCCCTTACTGGGGCGCATTTTAAATGTCTATTTTCCCAGGTCACTTACTCTTTCTTCTGCATGCTTGAGTCTGATTTAGAAAGCCTACTGAATTCTTCAGTTGGGCTATTGTATTTTTCAATCAGGATTTCTGTTGGCTTTTTTTTTTTTTAAAGATTTTCTTTATTTGACACAGAGAGAGAGAGAGATACAGATACAGAGAAAGCATGAGCAGGGGGAGCAGCAGAGGGAGAAACAGACTCCCCCTGCTGAGCAGGGAACCTGACCAGGACTCAATCCTAGGACCCTGGGATCATGACCTGAGCAGAAGGCCGATGCTCAATGACTGAGCCACCTGGGTGACCTCTATTGGTTTTTTTAATGGTTACTATTTCCTTTGTAAATTTCTAATTTTGTTCATGCATTGTTTTCCTAATTTCATTTAGTTGTCGGCGTGTAACTCTAACCTTCCTTAAGAGGATTATTCTGAATTCTTTGACTTCACTGATCTCCATTTCTTTTTTTTTTAAGATTTTATTTATTTATTTGACAGAGAGATAGAAGAGCACAAGCAGAGGGAATGGCAGAAGGAGAGGGAGAAGGAGGCTCTGCACTGAGCAGGGAGCCTGATGAGGGGCTCGATCCCAGGACCCTAGGATCATGATCTGACCCGAAGGCAGACACTCAGTGAGTGAGGCACCCAGGCCTCCTGACATTTCTTTAAGTTCAGTTATTGGCGCTGTATTATTTTCCTTTGAAACTTATTGATACCATGTTTACCTGATTTTTCTTCCTCCCTCCCTCCCTCCCTTCCTTCCTTCCTTCCCTTTCTTTCTTTCTTTTTTTCTTTCTTTTCTTTCTTCCTTCCTTCCTTCCTTCCTTCCTTCCTTCCTTCCTTCCTTCCTTCCTTCCTCCCTCCCTCCCTCCCTCCCTCCCTCCCTCCCTCCCTCCCTCTCTTTCTTTCTTTCTTTCTTTCTTTCTTTCTTTCTTTCTTTCTTTCTTTCTTTCTTTCTTTCTTTCTTTCTTTCTTTCTTTCTTTCTTTTTCTTTCCTTCTTTCCTTCTTTCTTTCTTCCTTCCTTCCTTCCTTCCTCCCTTCCTTCCTCCCTCCCTTCCTTCCTTCCTCCCTTCCTTCCTTCCTTCCTTCCTTCCTTCCTTCCTCTTTTCTTTCTTTCTTTCTTTCCTTCTTTCTTTCCTTCTTTTCTTTCTTTCTTTCTTTCTTTCTTTCTTTCTTTCTTTCTTTCTTTCTTTCTTTCTTTCTTTTTCTTTCTTTCTTTCTTTTTCTTTCTTTCTTCTTTTTTTCTTTCTTTTCTTTCCTTTCTTTCTTTTATTTTCTTTCCTTACTTTCTTTCCCTTCTTTCTATCCCAGGACCCTGGGATCATGACCTGAGCCAAAGGCAGACGCTTAACCAACTGAGCCACCCAGGCGCCCTGATCTCCATTTCTTTAAGGTCAGTTTTTGGAGCTGTATTATTTTCCTTTGAAACTTATTGATACCATGTTTACCTCATTTCTTGTGATCTTTGATATCTGTGCATTTTAGTAATGTGGTTCCTCTTCCAGACTTTACAGGTTTACTTTGCCAGAGATGGTTCATCATATCAGCTCAGTTTGAGTTTCTGGACATATCTGCTGGTAAAGTCTTCGGGCAGGTGGGGCCTACTCTTAGAGCATAGTTTTGGGATAGACATGGGGACACGGATGTGGGGTGTGTCTCTAATTGACAAAAGTTGGGTAGGACTAGTGGCTTGGTTCCCTACACAAGTGAGGTTGTAGGATAGGTTCTGCATTGCCTGGATTCTGTGGCGCGGCTTCTATGGCCAGGACTGGGTACTATACTCAGTGGGACTATGAATTAGCTGTCATGACATAGCAGGGCAGCAGAAGGGAACCTATGTCCTGTACAGCTCAACATTAGAGGGTCCAAATGAGGCGTGGAGTATGCAGTCAATTTCCTGGTGCGGGGCGGCCACCAGTTTTGCTCTGTACTTGGGTGAGACCACAGGTTGTGCTCTCTTTTCAAGTGCTACTGTACATATGGCTGTTGACTGGGCTACACAGCTTCCCACTTGCTGTCATTAGGTTTCCTTGTAGGACAGGCTGAATGAAGTCTGTATTCACTGATGAGTGGCACTACAAAATAGCTTCCCTCCCCACGCACAGTGGGGGAAGCAGTTCTAAAGCCTGTAGATCTCTTCATTTATCGTCTTAACTCAAGCCACCGGGCATCCCCATTCCCCTGGCTGAGGTGAGCCACTGACTCTGTTCTGCAAATTATTGGTACTACCTCTCAGCTTCTGAGTTCAAGTGCCACTAGGCCACACAGCCACACAGCTTCCAGGAGATGCCAGGCGCCCTGCATGTCAGATGGGACTGGAAGGCACTCTCCACAACAGGTTCGGGTGGTGATTCAGCACCTTTACTGCACAGGGCCAACCAGGCTTTATGGCTGGCAAACTCACTTAAGGATCCATGTCACACAGACCTGCCCCTGCCAAGCTCCGTGATTAGAACCCTCCCCCAACATGGCTCTGCAGATGAGCAAAACCACCAGTTGGGAATATTACTTGGGCACTATAGGTATGCATTCAGTCAGCCAAGATCCCTGCGAGCCCCTCTCCCTTCTCCATCACAGTCAGATTCCCTGTGGCTGGGCCCTGTGGACTCCCCTGCACTCTCCATGAGATGAGGTCAGGGTAGTGGCTCCCAAAAAGTGACCCACATGAGGGCGGCAGGGAGAGGGATGGGGCTGGTTGTCCACCCTGGGTTCTTTCTTCCCGCTGGAGGAACCATAGGCTCAGGGAGACCTCTCCTTATGGTGCTGCACTGGCCTGGGGGAGGGGCAATGAGATCAGCATGTAGCCTTTCCTCTGACCCTTCTAAGGCAGTCTGTCTTGGTCTCTGAGGTGCGGAGGGTTGCCCCAGCCTCACCTGCATATTCTAGGATTCTGTCAGTCGTGTCTTGTCCATGAACAGCTGTTGGTGGTTTTTGTGAGAGGGGGGTGAAACTGAGAATGACCTATATTGCCATCTTGGGATATCACTCACTTCCCATCTGTTTGAGGAGCAGCCAAACTCTTTTGCACCGCATTTGCACCATTTTACATTCCCCTAAGCAATTAACAAGAGTTCCGATTTCTCCACATTCTCTCATTTTGCCTAGTGTTTACTACTGTTATTTGGACTAGTGAATATGAACTGGTGTCTCATGATACTGGTTTGCATGTCACTAAAGATTACTAATGTTGAGCTTCATTTCATATGGTTAACTAATGATTACATAGGGTCTTACATATGGGAAATATCTATACAAGTCCTTCTACCTAGTTTTTAATTGTCTTTTTGTTCTTTGTACCTTCTGAATGGTATACCCTGATCAGATACATGATTTAGATTTTTTTTCTATTTTATAGATTACCTTTGCACTTACTAGATAACGTTCTTTGACATAAAGTTTTCAAAATTGGTTGTTTCAGTGCAGGGCCAGACTCCTGGCATTTTCTATGATGTTATTCTTGACTTTTTATTTTTTAACTTGAACCTGAACAGGGTACTCAATTATTAGCTTTCTCCCAGGTTATTCAACTAGAAAATACTCACTCACTTAACTTGCTTATATAGGATCAGATCAACTGCGCCTTTTATTATCAACAACGAGTTCAACAGAAAGACATTCTATATACAAGTGTCTCTTGGTAAGGTCGGATAGGACCAGAGAAATTCACAGGGATGCCATAGACATCAACTACAATCACCTACTTTATGGGGGTGAGGGGGAGTGCTTACAGTGCTCTGGTGGAATAAATTGTTTTTACCAACATCAGAAGGCAATCTCCTCCACCCCTTGCTTATTGAATTGTGTAATAATTAATTAGCTGTGTTTTAAGACCTGAGAAATCAGCTATTTAGAACAATTATCTTTCAGCTTGAATGCTACAAGTTAAGTCACATTCAGTATAAAGAACACACAGACACTGTTAAATTAATCATCACATATTTATTCAACCTTAACAGAGTAGATTAAATCAGATTCACATTAGTGAAAAATCTCTACAAAATGTCTTTGAAAAGCAAAATATGGCTGCTTCATCAATTTTGTATCTTCATGAAAGATGTGAGCTGTAAAAATAGAGCAGTTTATTTAGCACTGCATCCTTTTTTGGGTTATTGTCAGTTACAGTTTGAGAGGTAGATATTCCTGTTAACACCTGAGAGATGAACTGTGATAAGCAGGTGTGATAAGACAGTTAATACATAATTTAAAAATACTGGTCTCATGACCACAAAATGTACTCCCTACACACATGAAGATGAAATGTCCTATTTTTGTAGAGCCATGTTTTTTTCTACACCTTGGAGTCCACGGACACTACTGATTTTACAACTCCAGAGGGTTCCACAGAGTGGTGTAACAAACATAATTTAACAGACTGCAACATTTAAACTTTTCCTGGGCCAGCTACAAGGCTTTTAAACAGGGCTGACAAACAAAGGTCAGATAGTACATATTTAAGACTTGCTCAACTCAGCAGTTGTAGTATGAAAGCAGGCCTAGCCAATATAGAGCTGGTTTGACAACTCCTGTGTTCCAGAATATAGTATTACTGCACATACTACAAAGTCATTTGGAAGCTTATCCTTGTCATAAGGGCTCCTTTTTTCTTGCTAACCAGAGAAAAAAATCTGAAAGGAAACCAAATGCTTCCCAAACAGAATCCAGATCTTGTCAATGTCTTACATTATTTCACACAATACTATCTAACATTTACCTACTAAACACAAAGCAGTAGAACACATGCTCTGAACCACATCGCTTTCGGCCCAAGATTTACCTTCCACACAAAACAAGTGCCACAAAGAAGTGTGGGAGCCACATAACTACCTTAGTTAAGATGTTAAGACCTTTACGTGCAGCTGGGTTCTGCCGCAATATGATCATTAGTATTACTTTTAAGGTAAATTATATTTGTGACACATAACTTTCATTTCCCCTCAAAGTAGTGGGTCTTTGGAGCCTGATGCAGCGGCTTTTAAAAAGTTGTGGAGGGTTGTTGTTTGGTTTTGCTCATCCTGGAGGACTGAGTGTCAAATTTCATGTAAATTTCTTTCCTTTCACCCTCTAGCCATTAATTAATCATGGTCAGTGGTGAAAGATTACAAGTACCTCACACTCCAGACTATCTTACCTACTAGGTGATTTTCACTTTTCAACCCATTTTAGGTTGTAAATGTGACAGGAACACATAAATAAGACTAGCTTTTGAACGCTGAAATAACAAAGTAAGGAACAAAATTACAAATTCCAGAAATTTTGCCACTGTAAATGCAGCGGACTAGATAATCAATTTTTTTCTTAAAACATGTGTTCTAAGCTGAAATCAAAGCAGTAGAACTATTTTTAGTGACTCAAGCATGAAACCTGTTTGTCCAATCACTTGCCCGCATTATGCTGTTTTCTTTACAAATGACATCTTCGTATACATATTGTACCACAAACTTGCAGTCATCTCAATTTGCAAGTGATGAAAATATTATTAAAAAAACAATCTATATCAAATTTGCTTTGCTTATTTCATACCCCACACTTGACATTTTAACATGGCATTTAAATGAGCTACCGGACAAAACTAATCATCTTTATATTTTCTTTCTTTCCCTCCCTTCCTTTCTCTTTCTTTTTCTTTCTTTCTCTCTTTCTCTCTTTGTCTCTCTCCCTCTTTCTTTTGTATCAATGGACTATAGAGTTTAAATTAGTATTAGTTTCCACATTGGGAAACCATTTACTTATGATAATTACACAAGGGGCAAGATTAAGGCAAAAGAATACACAAAGTGAAAAGCATAAGGCAATGAACTCATGTATTCCAGGGAAGGGGAAGGTAAGGCAGGTGTGCAATACAGCCCTGGAAAGTGTATGCATTAAAACAATGCAAGACTGCTTAACAGCCTCCTGTACCACACAGTCCAAAAGTTCTTGAAAAATACAGATATAATAGAAAAAGTTAAGAACATTCACCACAAAACCAACAGTAACTAACACAGAAAATTATACACAAAATACCATTCAATACAGTGATCACACTTCATGTTAGTCAACTGAATCAGTGCCTGGAAGAGATCATGTAGAGAGGGTCTTTGGAGCTGCGTTTTGTTTCATTCACTCCCTCAAGCTCAGCATCCAGGTAGACCCCTGGATCTTTACTAGAGGAACTCGACAACTCATTCTGAGAAACAAGAGCAGTGCAGGACCGTATTACAGGTGCAGCTAAATCTACATCCACTGCATTGACAGAGACCTGCTGTTTCAGGACTTTCACCTGCTCACTGAGCTCATTTCTTTCCGTTTGGAGAGCTCTACACAGCTTCTCTAACCGTTCCAGTTTTATCTGAAAGGCCCTGTACTCTTTACCGCGGACGGCTTTCTGAGGGGGGAAAGAAAAGCGCAGAATTCATGTAACCATTCTACATGTAAATAGAAATTATATTACTGCATACAAAAAAAGGAAATTAAGAAATCTGTGCTATACTGTAAACTACCTTTTGTCATCTGTTGAACCTCCCTCTATAATGATATTTAAAATATTTGTAATTATTCTGTAGCAATGCAAAAAGTTAAATACTCTTCTTTCATATCTCTTTAAAGTAACCAAAATCCACTTTTTGACTGCAAGTATCTATGTCAAATTACTGAAGTATTAACAAAATTCAGGATTTTAATTTAAAATGCTTATTTCTTCGATTTTTCTTCCTTTCCACCATTTTCTAACCCTAATATTTTCTCCCACGAAATGTTATGAGCGACTCCTTATCCAGTTTATGAAAGTGAGAAATTTAGCAAATGGAATATACTTCAGCTTCCTTTACAGCAAACCTTGCAAAAAGTACTTTGCTGCCTTTGGAAGTAAGTCAAGATACAAAATCAACTTAAAAAGTTGTTGGGTTAAAAGTTTGTTCTCTGTCCATAGGCAATTTGAATAAAGTTGTGTTCCTGGAAAAGCTGGGATTCTCAACTTGTGGACTCCTGAACCAGCAACAGGAACATATGCTGGACACTTGTTAGATATGCAAAATTTTAGGCCACACCTCAGATCTAATGAATCAAAAGCGGGGGCACGGTGGGCACAGCATCCTGTTTAACAAGCCTTAGTCTCTATAAGCTAGGTTTGCTGTAGAGGAAAGCAAAATCTCCTTACTTTGTAGGTGTCTATAACACAACCCTGAGGTAATAAGTTGGGGAAATAATTTTGATCCCTCACCTAAGACAACCTAACTTACTACAGGCAAGAGACCATGTAAGGAAACCTCTAGAAGTGTTAGCCTGCCTTACTACTGAAATAAATGAACAGTTATTCATGTAAAGACTTCTCAACTCTTCAGCCTTTTGCAGAAGTACTTTATTATTATTTTCCAATTTGGTACGCCATATTATCATCTTTTTCCAGTTTTTTAATTTTCTTTGTCATCTGTGAATCAACACAATTGTAAGTTTAAATTCTAAGTTGCATTCCCTGACCCACCACGAAAATATCTTATATTGTTCCTCCCCTGCCTCTTTAGTGCACTTGCTTCAACGAGCTGATAGTTGTGCATGTCTTGCTAAAAGTAGCTACGTTTGACTGTTGTTAGCAGAACTAATATAGCAGAAAACCCTACAGTGGTGGCAGCAGGAACCAAAGTAGGTAGGAGTTTCATATAATCAGAAGAACAACAACTTGATCTCCTCAATTTCAGAGGAAGCAGCACATGGAAACTTCAGATACCACCACGCTCCGAACTCTTTCAGTTAAGAGTGGAGTGCCATTGATTCCAGCCAGAGGTAGCAAGAAATGGGACTACCTTCTCCCTAAATTGTATCAAAAAACGTCCATGACCTCGAGTTTTCTATAGATACAGTACACTAAACTAATTCATCAGATTTCCAGAAAGAGCGATATTCTTAGTCCACAAAGAGATTAAGAATCTAAAACCCTATCAAGTATCAGAAGTAAAGGCCACATAATTCAGGCAAGTGATCAGGAAAATGATACTGGAATTATTAAATCCTTAGCTTTAACCATCCTCACAACTCACAGGATGATTCTATTTCAAGATTGTTATTAAAGATAAAATGGGGGTAAAAATAAGAGTGATCTTAAATTAATGCTACAGGACCCCAATTCTCCGAAATTCAAAATTAGATTCAACTATGCCCATCAATCATCCATCTTTCCAATATTCCTTTAGTGTTGGTCTGCACATCAGCTCTGTTCCAAGTAGGGAAGTTGCATCAGGCACTGTTAAGGGAAACTAGGATAAGCCAGAGGCAACGCCCTGTGCCAAAGGTAATTGACCAGAGAAGTCCCACAAGGCAGAGTAGGACAACAGCTGTGGGAGGAGCTCCTGAAAGATCTAAGTTCAGTGTTGCCAACTGGGATCTCTACAGGCATTGGCAACTAGCACAGAGGAATATGTTCCACTCCAGTGAGTTCTCCAGAATGGTAGCAAACTGAGGAGTCCCTGTCCGCTAATACTTTCTCTGTGTGGAGGAGTTTCCCTTCCATTGCAGCACCCAGCTGAAAGGACTGGCAGGCACAACCAATCTGCTGCCTGCTGAATTCTAGGCACCACTGGGTGTTAAAATACCTGAAGGTAGTAACTGGACTACTTAGCATGGCTAAGCACCATTTGAAACACAGCAGTTAGCTTTGTTATTCCCATTCTTAACAATGAAGGAACAGAGAAGTTAAACAACGTGTCCAAGGTCTACCGTAAGTGATGACCAGGACTATTAATCCAAGAAATCTGACTAACGAGCATATGCTCTCAACCATCATGTAAGAGCTAGTAATAGTCATGCCTGGTATGTACTGGATGGCTACAAAATGTCAGCCTTACTGTTACTCATCCTCTATTGACCACCATTTCTTTTTAAATCCCAATTTTAAAAGGCGGAAATGCCAAGCTAAACCGTTTGCCCCACGGAAGTTACACAATGCAAATAAGAGAACCCAGTTCCAAAGTCCATGCTCCAAACCAAGGTGGCTGTTTATTTATTTGGGGAAGAGGCAGGTAACTTAGCCCACATTCTGAACTGGAATGATCCCAAACATTTTTCTACCCTGAATTTTAACAGTATTTTTAAATTTTATAAGGACGTCTGTCCCTGTATATTGTATGTATAAAGATCAAATTTAAAAGAGCAAGAATACATTCAGCTTACCTAGATCCTCCGAAATCATCTATTTCTACCAAAATATATCATAACTTCCCTTGACCTTGATTTAAAAAAAAATAAATAATGCTCTGTGAAAAGAACTGGGTGGGGATCATCTGAAGTGATTTTTTTAAAACAAAATCTACTTCTAACAATAAGCTGTCTTTAATAAAAGAATTATTTTTAACGATGATAGAATTTTGAGAGCATCAAGCAATCATGAGCAACTTGGGGTAATTTCAAGACAAAATGTCTGAGTATGCCAGGTGAAGACCAGGAAAGACAAAGTTAAAATCATATCAGTTCAATATAAACTCATCCAAATACTAATTACGCTTAAAATGACCTCAGATAAATTTAGTGGTAATATTCTACTTAAAATCATGTAAATACCTTTTCCATTTCCTGCCGGAAGGTTGTAAAGAGTTCATTGCTTTTTGCCATGGTAGTCTGGAATTCTTCAAACTTATCCATATAAAGAGAAAGCTACAGAAAAAAAGTATCAAATATTCTGAGTTCCAGATAAGCGATTTACACTCCCAAAGACTTGCAAAAGAACGTACTATGGTGAAACCTTAGTTACTTGTTATAAGTGCTACAAAGAAGAAGAAATGCTCTGAAACTTCTGAAATCTTGTTGATTTAATCTAACTATAAATATCTGAAATGTCAAGCCTTTACTAGCTGTATTATGTCAATAATGAAAACTAAAAATTTCCTGAAACTATAAACTTCCTATAACTATAATGCTTTATGCACTACCCCCTGTCCATACATTTGAAGAACTTCTTGGGCGGGGGGGAATCTTTCTTTTAGATCAGTAGCCTGCATAGTTGTTAGCTTGATACCAAGGTTAAATCTTTCCTTAATGTAGGCAGGAAAATATAACAGAAGGTGAAGAATGGCTTGGTTGGAGGATAAAGAATTCAGTGGGACTGTAGTTGAGAAAAAGGAAAGCTAAATTAAGTTAGAGACACCAATTTTTCTTTTAATGCCCACCCTCAAGAAGTTTTTAAATTGTAGCTGGGAAGACAATGCCAACCGAGCAGCCCAAAGGATACAGCATGCAGACTCCCTTCTTTCTTCCCCTGAGAAAAGGAGTTGCAGCGGAGGGGAGGGACATGCATAGTAGTGGCCAGAAGAGAAAGCTCACATAGGTGAGTGCTGAGCTAGGCCTCAGGATGGGCTGAATTGTTTTACGTAGGCCAGGGGGAGCCCTTTGAAGACCGTCTCCAAATATGAAGGTAATTAATTTTATACAAATATTACATACATATTATATATGGTACATGTTACATAGTGTATGTAACTAATATATGATTATATTATGTTCAGGATGAGGAAAGAGGACCAGAGAAATATAGTGGTTTGCCCAAGAAAAGTTTAGAAAAGAATAAAAAACCATCAGAGGCCCAGAAATAATATAAGTGATATCTTTCCATTTTCATCAGTGCTGTATGAGAACTAATAAACAAAACCACCTGAACACAATGGGGAAGGGATAGGATGTGGTATGATGGAACCGGTCCACCCCGTTATCACATGGAATGGGTCATATGGGAAACAGCATTTAAAAGCAAGTTCTCCTTAATACCCATCACCGGTATTAAGGAGAGCACGTTCTGCACGGAGCACTGGGTGTTATACGCAAACAATGAATCATGGAACACTACATCAAAAACTAATGATGTACTGTATGGTGGCTAACATAACATAACATTAAAATAAAATAAAAATAAATAAATAAAATAAAATACATATAAAATAAAATAAAATAAGTAAAATAAAACAATAAAATTAAACTAAAATAAATAAAATTAAATTAAATAATAAAATAAAATAAAAATAATAAAATAAAACAATTAAATTAAATTAAATTAAAATCAAATCAAATCAAACCAAATCAAATCAAATAAAAAAGCAAGTTCTGCCACACATGGGAGGGAGAAACACACTAAAGGGAGTGTTACCGGTAACAGGGTAGACAAGATGATTATAAGATAACCAACTCACTTCCACAGAAAGGGAAGGCAAGGACCAGTCTGAATCAAAACTCAGGAGCGATGTGGAAAATCCTGTGAGCAGTCTGTAGAGGGACACACACTGACAGGGCTTCTGAAGGTGCTGGCCTGCAGTCAGAGCAATGGTGCTGCTCAGGGAGACAAAGGGAGTGTTTGGGCACTTGAGGGAGATAAGAAGTTATGGCAGTCTGGGCATGGTGTGCATATACTGAAGATGGAACAGGTAGACTTTCCCATCCAAGAGCTCAATGGTGGCTCAAACTGGGTAGTTAGTAAGTGGCAACTACCAACACCCCTGGACGTACATGCCTGCCTTATGGTCAACACACACCAATGTGAGTCTATCCTCAACAAATTGCTGGAAACTGACACGTGAGACTGAGTCTTGGAAAGGAGAGCCACATTTAAGGACTGGGACAAGGAAGAGGCGACAGCAAAGGATACAAAGTAATGATCCGATAACACGACCCATAGTGACACAGATGTACAGACAACAGAAGTTGCAATAAGAACAGCCCAACAGAATCAGAGCTGCCTGGGCGCTTGATCACACGCCCTTTGCTGACTGGTACTGGAGAAATTATCAATGATCCCACATTAAAGAACATCTTCCAAAGCTGTATATAGACATTGTATACCTTCTCCACATCAATCCTCTCTGCCTTTTATATGGATTTCTGAGTATATAGGACTAATAAGGAAGGGTTTGAAGTTTCTGGAAGCATGCTAAGCAGAGTCATAACTTATGCTTCATAAGAAGAAAAGACTTCTCATTATCTGATTCCTCTTCAATTTTCACAGTAAGTGGGGCTACTAGCTTTATCACCCATATCACATTAAAAACTGTTCCCAAAGCGATAAAGAGCACTCACAGAAGAGTTGCTCATGAAAGTGTGTGCCAGTCTTAATTTTTGAGTGTATTTTAGAACTAATTAAGAGAGTCCTTATGTTAAACACCATTTAATAAAGTTTTAAAAAGTACGTGATATTTTTTTCAACACATATAATTTGGTTAAGTAAAAGAATAAATTATATGGATAAATACCTAATTGTTATTGTCTATAAGCACTAGGTAGATATTAGTAATCTTTCAGAGACGAAAGCACCAACTTTCCTGGACCTTTTCCTGAAGCGATGATGCAGCATCTACTTCCTTTATGCCACATAAAGCAACTACATAAGAAGGTTGAACTCAAAGAATCTGAATTCCTCCTTTAGAAAGTACACAGACACACACTACACACACTCACCTGCAAAGTGAATTTGGCAAGCATATGCCGGTTTTTAAGACTACACATACAACAAGGTATGTATTTTCTGCCTGTTTTATTTTCCCCATAGAACAAAATTCAAAAGCCCTGGAGAAGATAATCTAGGACATTGGAAAGAGGACACTGAAAATAGGCTCACCAGCCATCCAGACTTGCTTGGGACTAGGGAGTTCTTTGAGACACAGGACTCACAGTGCTAGTTTGAGAAAAGTCCTAGTCAATTTACGATGACTTAGTTACCATAAATGAAGAGGAACATTCCAGGAGGTCAAGAGATCTATTTTTCAGTTCTAGCTGGCATTGGCTGGGAACAACAACTCACAAATTCTACTATCCTCTGTTGTCAAGCTACCTGCTGTTTTAATTGTACTTCTTGCTGTTTCATTTCTTCATATTTGTACCTTGATTCTGTTGCTTCTTTTAAGAACTAGGAAACAGAAACATTCTGGCAAAATACTAATAGCAATTACACATGTGGCTGAAACGTCAAATAACCAGATACTTAGGTTTAGTGTTCCCTCTCATTATTTTCACAAGAATCACAGGTCAAGCATCCTATTATATCAGTTGCCAAGTATTTCTATCTTTGATCTGCACCACCTGCTAATACTTTGGAATGTGGGAAGCATCTTTAAACTGCTTAAGGAGAAAAAGTACCCTGGAGGCATAATAGGGTTTATAAAACTCAGGGTTAAAATTGTCATGTTTAGGTGAACGAAATCAGGCAACTACACTTAGAAGCACAAAACAGGACTGGAAACCTTGGCATTATCTAGGTGGTTTAGAAAGCCTTTCCACTCCAAGAGAGACGTAAGATGAGGCAGGTAGAAAGGGAACACACAGAGCAAAGCAGTGAAAACAGGTATCAGTTTCTGCTTACATTTAAAAAAATAAAAGTGGGGAAGAGGAGAGTCTAGTTTTGTACCCGGGTTTTTAAGAAAATTATATAGTAAAAAGTTGTAGAGTAAGCAGTTGTGAAATCCAGTCTTTGAATTTCAGAAGTAAAATGTCACATATATTACAAATAAGGTTTGTAAACCAACCAGAAAGTATAATACATGTAATGTATGTATGTACACGTTTATGTATACATACGTGTACACACACACACACACACACACATACACACTCTCTTTATACTCCAGGTTGGAAATGGCAACAGTTCCTTCAGAGGTACACCAGGTATCACTATTGCACTGCACTAAAGGTGTCCATGCTTTGGAAAATCCATCTTTCCAAACTCAGACTTAGTATGTGTTGTTCACATCCTGAGGAAGATTCAGGAACTAAGCATTTCATATCATCATTACCTCAGCATCTAGGGTACTTGAATGAAATGTGAAATGCTTGATGAAATAGTCCACAATTTATCTAAGCTAACTTAAGCATATACAGTTTGACCTGTGTATGTTACATATGAGATTTCACCATGTTCACAATTTCCACAATTTATCTAAGCTAACTTAAGCATATACAGTTTGACCTGTGTATGTTACATATGAGATTTCACCATGTTCACAATTACTGACACACAAAATAATCTAAGTACATCCTCAGGGGAAAAATGCTGCATGATTAAGGAAATAGGGAATTCTGTTAAATTTTACCAGAAAATTATACCAGAGTTGTTAAACAACCAGCTTGCCTATTTCAAGTTACTCATTTAAGTACATTTAAGAGAAAATGTAACAGGCTATAGGAGACAATAAACTTGATCTGAAATGTAACTGTCTGTAGCTCTTAAGGCCTAATTTGCCAATACCTGCCACAACTGTTGTACCTGGTGACTGTTACCTAAAAATCAAGATAACATTCTACACATGAACAAAATCGCCAACTGCAGGTCTTTCGACTCACTTGGTCTAATTATTTCCAAGTCTATTTCTGTAAGAAAATTTAACCAGAAATAAAAAGCAGACTGTATTCTAAAATTTCTCAATCTTGACAGTAAAAAAACAAATTACATGCCCAGGTCTATGTAAAATATTGAATGAATTTAAGGATTTTAAATATTTTGTTTACAATTGTGCAATAATGTTTTTAGGAAACAGAACTTACAAACTCTCTCTCCCTTTGGCGTTATTCATCTGCTTCCTCTATGAGCTGTGTTGTTTGCTGAAGCCTGGCATCCACAAGCTGTTGCTGCAGTTCCTTATGTTTGAACACTTTATCAATATGCTACAGAAAATATAAAATTTCTCCCATCACTTAATGAAAAAGGCTATACATTGGTGAGGAGATACAACACAAGTTAACAATAATTTCCTTCCCTGTTCTTTCTGCTCATACCACCATAACTAATAACATTGGGTCTTTCTATCCTTGTGTTTGCAGAAGCATCTATTCATGTCACCTTGCAAACCACTCTGCAGCTGCAGAAATGATTCCCTCTGACTACTAAGCTGAGGCCATTCTTGTTGATGGGGTCTAACCCAATCAATGGCTTTGTAGTTCTTGTTTCTGCTTTACACTGAGAATTAGGCTCAAACTATCAAAACAAACAAACAAACAAACAAACAACAACAACCAAAAAACCCCAGACAGATAAGGAGATCAAACTACGGAACCCATTTATCACACACACAACTCTAGGATACTTTTTCTCCTCATTAAATTTCCCCAAATTTCTTAGAGTAGATAGTAGTAGCATGGTAAGTCGTAGGAATGGCCTGGGGTTGCATCATGGCTCAGTGTATGGCCTTGGACAAATTCTGCTCCTTGATGAATCTCAGCTCCTTTACTGTCCTATATGAAGGACAGCCACACATGTACCTTCTGACGTTATTGTAAAAATCAATACAATGCTTACCGTATTTAATGTGCTTGGTGCCTAACCACATTAGACACTTAGTAAGAGAAGAAGTCATTCCTATTTCCAAACTGGGTTGTTAAGTAGTATTTCTGTATAATAAAGTCATCAGAATATCCTTTACAGATGGAGAAACATTAAAAGTTTTTGTTCAATATTCCATGTGAGAGGAAGAAATGCTAGATAATAATGAGTCATCTAAGTTTTAAGGAGTGCACTAGATTTGTCTAAACAATTTGTAAATTGTTTAGATTATCAAATTATATTCTGACCTCATTTAAAAAAAGGGCAGACGAGAGAAAATTCTAAAACAAAAAGACTTACACGTAGTATGATTTGAACATACACTTTCAAAATGTGCCACACTAATAATGAAATAGGCTGTCATTTGTAACAACCACAGAATGAAGGAAAACTTTAAGAAAATGAGAACTTTATAAAATAAACGTAGTGAAAAGACAATCCACTCTGTAGGCCTGAAAAACAGTTTCTTCAATAAATACACTGCACGGAGAATGAACACAGAGATGGAAACCTGTATTTGAAAAAAGACTTGAGACACAACAACCAATGAAACGTATAAACCTTGTTTGGATCTGATTAAAACAATCTTAAAAAGGCGGTTGGGGAACAGAAAAAGGTGGGTAGTGACAAGGTAGTTGATTAAGTAATTATTATTAAATATTTTGGTGTGAAAATGGTATTGTGTTTCTGCTTCAAGAGAGTCTTGTCCTTTCAAGATATGTTCAAATAGTGCTGAGTGAAGTAATATGACATCTCGGATATGCTTAAACACAGATTTGCTGTTAAAAGATGAATGAACGAGAATAGTTAGGAAAATGCTCAAAATCCTAACTATGTTTTCAAAGGCTGTAAATAACTCCGTAAGTTAAAACAATCTAAAATTTGAAGTACAATTGGATAAAGGCCATAGAAATTGTTGCTGGATTTGTTTGGGGGCTCTTTTGGCGAATAAAATACACCATTTTAAAATTTACCATTTTAGCCATTTTTATTGGTCAGAATGTTTTTGAATTAGCAGTTTTAATCTGTTGTGTGAGGAGTTCAACACACCTAATGCCACATTTTACTACCCTTAAAGCATAGTAAAGGCAGAGGAATGTACCCTCTGGAAAACCCAAAGGCTCTCACCCTGTACACTTGAACTCAGAAAGTAACAAAATTTAATGAGCCTGTTATCACCAATTTCCTCTTAAGCTGGATGCCACGGAACTTCCAGACTAGTTTGTGTAAAATAACTGCACCTGTACAGCTATAGATCATTCCTGTAAACTTACTGTGTGTGACAACCGAGAAGATTGGGTGCTCTGTTAAAAGAAGCTTCTTTTTTTTTTTTTTCTCCCAAAAAGTATGGTAGGTAGAATGCAATGGTACTATACCTTGTATCATCATAGATATATGATGGATTACCATGGAAGTCTGAGTTATTGGATATCGGGGGGCCAAATATTTATTTACTGGTAGGTTGTGTATGAGAAAAACAATCTGTATGCTAAAACCACAATCTTCTACTATCGCATGGAAAACAAGCACCACTCAACATGTCTTGCAGAAAGTACCTCAAATCCAAATCCAAAGACCCCGGGGTCATCAGTGATGATCCCCAATTAGTCCTTCACAGTGTGCCTAATACTTTCCTAATGAATGCCCGACTACTACCCTGTGTACACAAGTTTTCAAATATTGTCCTGTGACAGTAGTCTTTAGTAATGAATGGTGAAAAGTTTTTCATAACAACAAGATGCTGTCTAAATAAACAAAACGTCTTTACCTCCTCTCTTAATGCATACTGTTCAACAAGTTTCTTCAGCTTCTCTCCCAGTTCAGTGTTTTCCTGGCAGAGCTTGGCATTGTGTATGTCATGTTGTCCCAGCTGTGCCTGGATTTCATCTAAAGTAAACTGGAAACGTGCAGTTGCTTCTTTACGATGTTCTTCCTCTTCTTGTGCCTGCTGCGTATTTTCTTCCTTATTATCCAAAATAATTTCTGTTACTGGTATGGTATAAAACTCATACATAAACTGCTCACGTTACTGCTATGTCAGTTCATGTAATCCTGCCCCAAGTATTGCTTCTCACCTCCTTCTCCTTATCTATGACCAGAAAACTTTCATTTAAAAACAAACATATTTCCTAAGTAGATAATCAGAGAGAAACAACTGCCCTGCTTACCAAATAAGTGTTTTGCTGACTGTGCAGACCTTACTGCCCAAAGCGCAAGTAAGAAGCTTCTCCACACAGTCATATTCTTCCTCATTATTTTCCCCACTATTCTCCTCACTGGTTTGGCAAAACATCATTCTATATCAGTCTGAAGAGAGATGTCCCATCTAGCAGCCTACTTTCTGAGTCACACTTTCCATTCCCTAAGGGTCAAGGGACACATGGAACCTTTATTTTAAAAGCTTATTCTCCCAGTGCTCATCACAACACGTGCCCTCCTTAACACCCAGCAATGGGTTTTGTACACAACTAATGAATCACTGAACACTACATCACAAAGTAATGATGTACTGTACGGCGGCTAAGTGAACATAATAAAAAAAAACAAAAAACAAAAAAAACCCTTACTCTCCATCCTTCATAGGATACAAGCACAAAAGAGCTTTACCTAAACAATGATCAGTCTAGTCAAAATGTTAATTTGAAATAAGGAGGGAAAAAAACCCACTTTCGTTAAATCCAAATTTAAGGCTTCTAAACGGGGGGGGGGGGCGGGGGGCAAGCCTCACACTACATAAGGATTCATTTCATGAGTCGTCCTATATTCCAGGGAGTGTGCTGTGACAGAGGTAATTAGAAATCCTACTTAATCAAAATCCTACTCCATTTGTACCTGCTTAGCTACTGTTAGCTAAAAGCAGACACGTTCCCTTTATAGAAGGCAGAGTCCTTCTAGAGTCTCTGTTCTTGTTCCTTCTTCCCTGGTTTGCACAAATTTTGATACCTGTTCCCTCTTCCTTTATGTATAAATATACATATTCTTTATGTATAAAATCATATGCATATATAATACACACATATAACCCTTTTCATATACAAATAATCAAATAATCTATAATCCTATATACAGGACATTAATTTATATATAGGACTACCTGGATTTATATATACTTTTTACATACACACAGGTACATAAAATCAGCCTAGGTATAAGTGCTATTCTGCAGTATTTAGCAACTGAATAGCTGAAGATTGGCAGAGAATACTCAGGCACCCTCACCAATCAGCATCCATAGTGCGGCTCGGCTCTGCAACCTGTTTTTCCTTCTTAAACTCATTCTGATTCAAGTCTGTACCTACCAGTCTCTTCATTTCAGCTAAGCATTTCATTTCTTATCTAAGAAGAGTGTGGTAATCAACTACGTTAATGGTCAGCAGAGTATCTGGCCACCTTGAGCTCCCTACTAAGCAGGAAGGCTATGGACGTAAACATCAATACCATCTCGGTTCCCTGTGATCAAGTATAAGATATACATACTACAGAGCTCTTCCTTGAAGCTGAAACCACGAGTTGGATAGACAGAGTCTCAGATTTATAGTGGACTCACATACAGCATTAACCCAGGCAAAAAAGAATAAACAAGTAAGCAAAGTAGTACGTCCTTGAGGACCCCACAAAGTCCTCTGCTCAGGAACCTAACCTATCAGAGAAAGTGTACCTAGGAATATGAACGGGCAGCCATTATTACAACCAAGTTCCAGTACAGCAAGTGAAGCAAGGATTTACTTCGAACACATACACAGTGTTTATAAAATCACCCTAACGATCTCCTGAAAAACAAAAAAGTCAACAAATTAACCTTTAATGTCCTGTTGTGACGCTGAAGTTCCCTGCAAAGAGACTCTAGCTTGTTCCTTGCCAAGACAGCCTTGCTGTGTTCACTCTGCAAGTGAACTTTCTCTTTCACGATCTGGGCTTGTTTCTTCTGCAGAATCTTCATTTGCTTCTGAGCATTCCTGCTCTCCTCCAGCTAAAATTAACAAGCACTCCATACGTTTACAAAGTAAAGTAAGAACCTCTGAGTTACAGTTGGCAAAATTGGGGAGGTACCATCATGGAATCTTTCTACTACTCTCTTATTCAGTTGAGACATAAAAAAGGTATGCAAATAATTTAGTGTATGAAGAAAATCAAACCTCAGTGTCTAATTTTTCATGAAAAACAAAGAGAGATCTTTTAGGAAAACTTCTTATGAACGCACACACCATCTGGGTTTGCTTTTCTACAAGAACATACAAAAACTACTTTATTGAAAAAATTAGCAGCTCTTTGTGAGTGAGAAGAAGGCAATTGTAGACAGAGCAAATTATAGGAGTCTTGCTGACACTTCAATAAAGCTTTCATGAAGAAAAAAATGTTGACAAATGTTGATTTATCAAACACTCCTAGAGGTGGGGCACCTGGGTGGCTCAGTTAGTTAAGCATCCGATTCGGTTTCAGCTCAGGTCTAATCTCATGGGTCATGGGATCCAGCCTTGTCTTGCTCAGTGCTCAGCAGGGAGTCTGCTTGAGATTCTCGCTCTCTCCCTCTGCCCCTCCCCCCACATGTTCAGGCAACTCGCTCGCACTCTCTCTCTCTCTCAAACAAATAAATCTTAAAAAAAAAAAAACACTCTTGGAGGCAACATGTTTACAGCTACTAAAAATACTTTCATTGAAATTCCTGCCAGGAAAGAATAGTTTTGCTTTTGAGTCCTACTATGGTCTATGATTACAGCACATTTACACTGGTAATTCATTAACAGACAGAATACAATGAACAAAACAGCAGTAGGGACAGCAGGAACAGTTACTTTAAATGTAAATAGACTAAATTCTCTAATCAAAAGACACAGAGTGGCTGAATGGATTTAAAAAAACAAGACAGACTAGCCATTTGCTGCCTAGAAGAGCCTCACTTCAACAATAAGAATGCACAGGACTGAAAATGAGGGGATGGAAAAAATTGTACATGCAAATGGAAACCAAAAGAGCTGGGGTAACTACACTTATTTCAGACAAAACAGATTTCAAAGCAAACTCCACTGAGACAAGAAGGAAGATCACCCAAACAGAAAATCAATCTATGGATTAAAAAAGGTTAGACCAAAAGGATATAACAAAACTGCACCAGAGACACCCCACCCAAAAGCAGAATACACATTCTTCTGAAGTGCACCTGCAACATTCTCCAGGAGAGGTCTTATGATAGGCCCCAAAGCCCATTTTGAGGACACTGAAATCGTATCATCCTTTTTCAAACAATATGGTACGGAACAGGAAATCAATATCAAGGAGGGGGGGGGGAAGGGGAAAATACACAAATGTGTGGAGATTAAACATCACATACTGAAAAACCAATGGATCAATGAAGAAATCAAAAGAAATTAAAAAAGATCTTCTGACAAATTAAAGTGGATAAACAACTTACCAAAATGGGACGCAGCAAAAACATTTCTAACAGTGATGTTCTTAGTAATAAATGCCTCCATCAAAACACAGAGCCCAAATGAAGAACCACCTAAATTTATACCTCAAGGAACTAAAAAACAAACAAACAAACAAAAAAGAATAAACAAAACCCAAAATTAGTAGAAGTAAGGAAATAGCACAGATCAGGTGGAATAAAAGCAATAGAGGCTAAAAAGGCAATAGAAAACCTCAGTGACTAAGCTGATTTAAAAATAATAATAATAAAATTGACAAATCTTTAGCCACAGTTACCAAGAAAACAACAGGACTCAAAATCAGAAACGAAGGAGGAGACATAAAAACAAATACCCCAGAAATACAAAGGATCATAAGAGATTATCACACACAATTATAGATCAACAAATTGGACGATCTAGAAGAAATTGATAAATTCCTAGATACAAATAACCTATGAGCAGAATCATGAAGATATAGAAAATACGAACACACAAATTACAAGTAAGGAGATTAACTCAGTAATCAACAACTTCCCCACAAACTAAGGTTTAGGACCCAAGGGCCTCACCAGGGAATTCTACCAAACTTTTAAGAATTAACACCCCACCTCAATCTCTTCCAAGAAAAAACTGAAGAGGAGGGAACACTTCTGATCTCATTTTCACGAGGCCAGCACTATGCTGACAGCAAAACCGGACAAGGACAAGACGGGAAAGTAAATTATAGGCCAGTATCCCTGAGCAGCATAGATGCAAAAACCTTCAACAATATATTAGCAAATCAAATTCAACAATACAGTAAAATGATCAGACACCACGATCAAGTGGGATTTATCCCAGGAATACAAGAATGGTTCCACATTCACAAATCAATCAATATGATATACTACAACAACAAAAAAATAAAGGACAAAAACCATAGGATCATCATAGTACATGCAGAAAAACCAACATCCATTTATGATAAAAACTCTTGATAAAGTGGGTTGGGAGGAAACACACCTCATCACAATAAAGGCCATATGTGATAAGCCCACACTTAACATCACAGTCCATGGTGAAAAGCCAAGGGGGCTCTGTGTGCCTCAGTAGGTTAAGCATCCAACTTCTGATTTTGGCTCAGGTCATGATCTTAGGGTCTTGAGATCAAACCCTGTGATGGGCTCTACCCTCAGCATAGAGTACTGGAGATCCTTTCTCTCCGTCTCCCTCTCCCCCTCTCTTCCCTGTCTCTATAAATAAATCAGTGCTTTCCTGATCTTTAAGATCAGGAAAAAGACAAAGATACCCACTCTCACCACTTTAATTCAACATAGTATCAGAAATCTTAGCCACGGGGTGCCTGAGTGGCTCAGTCGGTTAAGCGCCGGCCTTCCTCTCCGGTCCTGATCCTGGGGTCCTGGGATCGAGCCCTGTGTCAGGCAGGGAGCTTACTTCTCCCTTTACCTCTGCTACTTCCCCTGTTTGTGCTCCCTCACTCTCTGTCAAATAAATACATAAAATCTTAAAAAGAAAGAAAAGAAATCCTAGCCAAGCAATTCAACAAGAAAAAATAGTAATAAAATAATTCAAATTGGAAAGGAAAAAAGTGTCTCTAACTAATTGCAGATGACACGATATGTATGTAGAGAAAACCCTTACAACTCGACGAAAAAACTGTTAGAATGGATATATGAATCAGTAAAGTTAAAGAATATAAAATTAATATGCAGAGATCAGCTGTGTTTTTCTCTACACAGCAACAAAGGGAGTACCAGAAAGAGAAATTGGGAAAACAATCCCTTATAAGATTACACTAATAAAATACTTCAGAATAAATTTAACCAAGAGGATGAAAGACCTGTACTGAAAACTATAAGATATTGATGAAAAAAAAAAAAAAAAAGAGGAGTGCCTGGGTGGCTCAGTTGTTAAGCGTCTGCCTTCGGCTCAGGTCATGATCCCAGGGTCCTGGGATCTAGCCCCGCATCGGGTTCCCTGCTCAGTGGGAAGCCTGCTTCTCCCTCTCCCACTCCCCGCTGCATGTGTTCCCTCTCTCGCTTTGTCTCTCTCTGTCAAATAAATAAATAATAATAATAAATGAGTAATATACAAATAAATGTAAAGCAATTCCATGCTCATGGGTTGGAAGAATTATCATTCTAAGATGTTCATACTACCCCAGGCAATCTACTAATTCATGCAGTCTGTATCCAAACTGTAATGGCATTTTGCACAGAAACAGAACTGTCCTACATGAGGCTCAGAACCACAGAACCACCATGGTGATTAGTATGGACGTTTCTTGGAAAGTTAAAAATAGGAGTACCATATTCCACCTGTGAGTACTTTTGTGAAGGAAATGAAGGTACAAACTCAAACGTATATGTGCACCGAAGCTTTATTTACATTAGCCACACATAAAAACCACCTGTGTCGACTGACTGATGAATGGATAAAGAAGTCATACACTCACAGAAAGGGGAAGGGGCATATTATTCAGCTATAAAAATGGAATGGAATGCTGCCACTTGCAACAACATGGATGGGCCTTGAGGACATTATGCTAAGTGGTATTATGCTATGAAGTAAGTCAGGCAGAGAAAAATAAATACCTTGTGACCTGACTTATATGTGGATCCTAAAACAAAAACAAAAGAAATTCTGGTGGTGGCCAGAAGCAGGGTTGGTGGGGGAGCCAAGAATGGGTCAATGTGGTCAAAAGGTACAAACTTCCAGTTATAAGTAAGTCCTGAAGATGTAATGTATTATATTGTGACTGTAACTAACACTGCACTGTATATTGGAAAGTTGGCAAGGCAGAAGATCTTAAAAGTTCTCATCACAAGAAAAATAAAATTTGTAAATAATGTGTGTTGATGGACGTTAATTAGACTTATCGTGATCATTTTCGATCATATACAAATGTTAATCATTATGCTGTACAACTGAAACTAATAAATGTCGTGCCATTTATATCTCAATAAAAAATGTAAGTAAATAAATGGGCAAGCAAATGCATGAGCCTACTACACACTGTCCACAAGAGACTCACTTACCGTCCAAAATACACATAGGTAGAGTAAATAGGTAAGAAAAAGACATTACACACAAAGAGAACCAAAAGACAAATGGGGTGGCTATACTAGTGTCAGGATATTGTTAAGATGGCAACATTACCAAAGTGATCTACAGATTCAGTGAAATCCCTATCAAGTTTCCAATGGTGTGGGCTTTTTTGTTTTGTTTTGGTTTGGTTTTTGGTTTTTCACAAAAGTACAAAAATCCACCCTAAACATGTGGAATCTCAAGGGACAAGAATAGCCAAATACTGAAAAAGAACAGTTGAATATCTCACCACTTCCTGACTTTAAAACTTCTGCAAAGCTATACTAATCAAAATAGTGTGGACTGGAATAAAGGCAAACATGCAGATCAATGGAATAAACAGTACAGAAATAGTTTTTCAAGTACATGGTAAATGATTTTCAACGAGGCTGCCAAGACCATTCAATGGGGGAAAACCTGTGTCTTCAACAAAAGATGCTGGGGAAATAATATCCAAAAAGAATGAAATTAAAGTTTGCAGATGACATAGAAAATCGTAAAGACTCCAGCAAAAAAAACTACTATGGGTCATAAACTAATTCAGCAAAGTGGCAGGATACAACATTAATGCCCAGAAATAGGTAGTGTTCCTATGCACTAATAACAAAGTAGCAGAAAGAGAAATTAAAGAAACATACCATTTATAATTGTACCAAATAAATAAATTAATTCAACAACCCTATGAATAAAGTTAACACTGAGCTGAAACATCTATACTCTATAACAAACACTTATGGAATGAATTCAGGATGACACAAGCAAATGGTAAGATATTTCATGCTTGTGGATTTGAAGAATACTGTTAAAATCTCCACATTATCCAAAGCATTCCACACATTTAATGCAATCTGTATCAAAATGCCAACAGCATTTTTCACAAAACTAGAGCAAATGAAACTAAAATTTGTGTGGGACCACAAAAGACCCTGAATGGTCAAAGAAATACGGATAAAAATGAATGAAACTGGAGGTAAGATGTTACCGGACTTCAAGAAATAATGCAAACCTGTAGTATTCAAAACAGCATGGTACTGGCACAAAAACAGACACACAGATCAATGGAACAGAACAGAAAACCCTGAAAGGTACCCCAAGGTATATGGTCAACTGATCTTTGGCACGAGCCAAGAATATGCAATTGGAAAAAGACAGTCTCTTCAACAAATGTTTCGGGAAAAAATGGACAGCAAGGAGCCAAACAATGAAACTGCACCACTTTCTTACACCACACACAATAATAAACAGAAAACGAACTAAAGACCTAAACTTCAGACCCGAAATCATAAAACTCCTAGAGGAGAGCACAGGCAGTAATGTCTCTGACACCGATCGCAGCAATATTTTTCTCCATTATGTGTCCTATGGCAAAGGAAGCAAAAACAAAAACTACTGGGTCTATGCCAAAATAAAAGCTTCTGCACAGCAAGGGAAACAATCCACAAAACAGAGGACAACCTATTAAATGGAGAAGATATTTGCAAATGACATAACCGATAAGGGCCTAATAGCCAGAATATATAAAGAACTTAAACAACTCAGGGCGCCTGGGTGGCTCCATCGGTTAAGCGTCTGCCTTTGGCTCAGGTCGTGATCTCAGGGTCCTGGGATCGAGCCCCGCTTCGGACTCCCTGCTCTGTGGGGAGAGTGCTTCTCCCTCCCCCTCTGCACCTCCCCCCACTCCGCCCCTACTCTCTCTCTCTCTCACTGTCCTTCTCAAATAGATAAAATCTAAAAATTAATTAATTTAATTAAAAGAAATCAATAATGTTCAGGGAAGTGAAAATCAAATCCATCATAAGATTATCACCTCACACTGCCCAAATGGCTATAATAAAAAACACAAGGAACAACAGCTGTTGATGAGGATGTGGAGAAAAACCACCCTCCTGCAAACTGGTACAGCCTATTCTGGAAAAAGTATGGAGGTTCCACAAAAAAAATTAAAAAAAGAATTACCGTATGAGCTGGTAATTCAATGACAGTGTATTTACCCAATGAAAATGAAACATGAATTCGAAAAAATATGTGTCCCAAAGTTTACTGCCGCATTACTTAGATCAGCCAGGACTTGGAAGCAACCTAAGAAAAATGGGTAAGAAAAATGTGGTATAACTTGCAATGATATATTACGCAGCCATAGAAGAGGATGAGATCATGCCATCTGCACCAACATGGCAGGACTAGAGGGTGCAATGCTAATTGAAATGAGTCAGACTGAGAAAGGCAAATACCACACAATTCCACTCATAAGTGGAATCTAAGGGAAAAAATTAAAAAACAAGCAAAAAGCAGAACTAGACCTATTAGCACAGAGAACAAACTGATGGTTGCCAGAGGGGAGTGGGAAGATGGGCAAAATGGGTGAAGGGGAGTGGGAGATAACAGACTTCCGATTATGGAACGATTAAGTGTCAAGAGTAAAATGCACAGTTGTAATAGGGATGTAATGGGACAGATGGTAGTTCCACTTGTAGTGAGCATAGCATAATGTTTAAATTTGTCCAGTCACCATGTTGTATACCTGAAAGTAACGTTAACAACTATACTAAAAAAAAAAATGAAGAACCCTATTAAACAACAACAACAACAACAACCTAGAGACTGTATTCCAAATGTCTCCTAAAAGAGAAAATAATGGATCAAAGACTTACATGTAAGACCTAAAACTGTAAAATTCTTACCGGAAAACATAGGGAAAAGAATCCTTGCATTTGACAATGATTCCTGGACCTGATACCAAAGACATAGGCAAGAAAAGAAAAAGAAACAAACAAACAACTTAACTCCAACAAAATTAAAAACTGTTGTACATCAGAGGACACTATCCAGGAAGTGAAAAGGCAACTCACAGAACAGAAAAACAAATGTTATGTATAAGTTCCATATCATAAGAGATTAGTATTTGCACGATATAGACAGTTCCTAAAACATAAGAACAAAATAATAACCCAGTTATAAAATGGGCAGAAGACTTGCATAGACATTTCTCCGAAGAAGACATACACATTGCCTGTAAGCATATAAAAGATGCACAGTATTACCAGTCATTACAGAAATGCAAACAAAACTGCAGTGAGATACCCCTTCACACCCATTAGAATGGCTTTTAACAGACAAACAGAAAACAACAAATGTTGGCAAAGATGTGGAGAAAATGCAATCATTGAGCATTGCTGGCTGGCTATAGCCACCAGGGTATATGCAGAAGTACTATATAATCCGCAAATTCAACTTCTGGGTATGCACGTGATATAACTGAAAGCAGGTACATGAACAGATTATTTGTACACCCATATTCATAGAGGCGTTATTCAAAACAGCCAAAAGATATAAACAAAACAAATGTCCATCAAAGGATGAGTGGATAAACAAAATGTGGTATACACATGCAATGCAATATTATTCTGCTAGAAAGAAAGTTCTGATACATGCTACAACATGAATGAACTCTGAGACATGCTACATGATATAAAACAGTGTATATGTATGTACGTATACCACTTAAATGACACACCTCAAGTGGTCAAAAATCGTAGAGGTAGGAAGTAGAATTGTGGTTACTGGAGGCTGAGGGAGAGCAGGAGGAGGAGTTACCGTTTAGAGGTTTGGTTTGTTCCTAGCGATGGACAGTGGCGACTGTTCACAACAATATGAATTTACTTAATACCACTGAAATGCACTGCTTACCAGTGGTTAATATGGTACATTTAATGGTATGTATGTATATATATTAAAACACATTATTTTAAAAACACAGAAACAAGAGGCCAGGGCTGGAGTTTCATATGGGGCACCCATAGTGAGGAAGCACCAGGATTGAGAATAGGAGTCGGGGTATTGTGGACCACTGTGGGTCAGTGCAAAAGTCTTCAATGAGTGAGAGAGTTGGGTGACCAGAAAAGATGGTTCATGACAGTAACAAAAAGAGGGAGAGAGGAAAATAAATAAATAAATAAATAAAAACAGCACGAGAGCTAGATTTGTTTCAAACCTTTGGAAACACAGGTTTTGAAAAAAGAGGACAGAGGGGCGCCTGGGTGGCTCAGTCGTTAAAGCGTCTGCCTTCGGCTCAGGTCATGATCCCAGGGTCCTGGGATCGAGCCCCGCATCGGGCTCCCTGCTCCACAGGAAGCCTGCTTCTCCCTCTCCCGCTCCCACTGCTTGTGTTCCCTCTCTCACTGTGTCTCTCTGTCAAATAAATAAATAAAATCTTTAAAAAAAAGAAAAAAGAAGACAGAGAAACAGAAAGAAGTGCAAACGGTGCACCTCCTAGCCTCAAGATATTTGGGGGGGGAGGGGAGACCAAAAGGGAGTAAGGTCCTCAGGGGAAAAACAGCTTTCGGCAATACAAGTTGAGGTACTGATTTTAGATATGGCTATAAATTCTGGAGTTTGCATTTCATGTGGTACAGAGTAAGAATCAAAGACGACCATAGAAGTTTTGTCTGTTTCCTTTTTGGTGGAGGTCAGAGGGGAGAAGGAAAGACATCATCCATCCTCAAGACCTAATTCCCCTAGTCCTAGGCACCATGGCTTTCACTTACGGCCAGGAGGCAAGATTATTCTGGTAGTGTGGCTCAATGAGCAGGGCCTAGGAATTGGTTTCCCACAGACAGCCACTATCAGCAGCTATAGTTAATGGTATTTTTGTGCTATCACTTGGAAGGTCTCCTCTATTAGTTATTTCATTTATTGGAGGCCTCTCTATATTTTTCTTTTTCTTTTTTTTTAAGATTTTATTTATTTATTTGACAGAGAGATAGAGAGCACAAGTAGGCAGAGAGGCAGGCAGAGGGAGAGGGAGAAGCAGACTCCCTGCTGAGCAGGGAGCCTGACGTGGGGCTAGATCCCAGGACCCTGGGATCATGACCTGAGCCAAAGGCAGACGCTTAACTGACTGAGCCACCCAGGCATCCCTATTTTTTCTGGCTACGTCTAGCTGAAGATTTTGTCAGTTTTGTTAATCTTTTCAAAGAACCAGCTTAGTTTCGTTGATCTTTTCTACTGCTTTTTGGTCTCTTTATCATTCATTTCAACTGGGATCTTAATATTATTATCTTTATGTATTCCTTCCTTCTCCTAACTTCCTTTTCTAGTTCCTTGATATGTAAACTTAGGTTGTTTGTTTGAGATTTCTCATGTTGAGGTAGGCGCAAAGTGCTATGAACTTCCCTCTGAGAACTGGTTTTGCAGTTGCGTATACCACAATCCGGTATGATGTGATTTCCATCATCAATTGTCTCAACATTTTATTTATTTATTTATTTATTTATAAATATTTTATTTATTAATTTGACAGAGAGACAGACAGCGAGAGAGGGAACACAAGCAGGGGGAGTGGGAGGGGGAGAAGCAGGCCTCCCGCTGAGCAGGGAGCCAGGCGTGGGGCTCGATCCTGGGATCATGACCTGAGCTGAAGGCAGACGCTCAACGACTGAGCCACCCAGGTGCCCCTTGTCCCAACATTTAAAAAAATTTCCTTTAATTAATTAAATTCCTTTACTGATCCACTGGTTCAGCACGTGATTTAACCTCCACGCATTTGTGAATTTCCCACTTTAGTTCTCCTGACTGATTTCTCGTTGTATACCAACATATATATTGTGTTTGGAAAGGATGCTTGACATGGTTTCAATCTTGTTAAATGCACTAAGAAATCTTTTGTGGCCTGATGTGATCTATTCTGGAGAATGTTCCATGTGCATTTTAAATCAATGTATATTCGGTTGCTTTAGCATGGAATGTTCCATATATAGCTGTAAAGTCCATCTGCTCTAACGGTGCTGTTTTAAGGCCAATATTCGCTTACTGATTTTCTGTGTGGACGCTCTGTCCATTGATGTAAATAGAGTGTGAAAGCCCCTCACTGATACTATATTCCTATCTATTTCTTCCTTTAGGTCTCTTAGTGTTTGATTTGGGCTGTTCTAAGTTGCAGACGTAGATACTTAAAACCATTATATCCTCGTGTTGGACTGACTGATTTTTCATTACGAAATGCCCTTGTCTTGGTTTTTTATTTTAAAGGCTATTTTGTCCGATTTGACTATAGCTACCCCAACTCTCTTTTGGTTTTCATTTGCATGGAATGTCTTTTCCCTTCCCTTCACTTCTGGTCTGTGTGCATCCTTACATCTTATGTTATTCTCTTATACACGGCATATAGACAGCTCTTGTTTTGGGGTTTTTTTTGTGGTGGTTGTGGTTGCTGTTGTTTAATCCATTCAATCACTAGGTTTTTGATTAAATAATTTAGTCCACTTATATTTCAAGTAATTATTGATAGGTATGCACTTAGTGCCATTTTGTTAATTGTTTTCTGGCTATTTTGTAGCTACCGCTGTTCCTTTCTTCTTCTGTTACTCTCTTCCTCTGTGGTTTGATGAGTTTCTTAAGCGGTAGGCTTACATCCATTTCTCAATGTCTTCTGGGTATCTACCATAGATTTCTGTTTTTGGGTTACCAACAGGCTTGCGCATAACATCATACATATACGTGTATGTGCCAGACTATTTTAAGTTGATAGCAATGTAAGACTGAATATATTCTAAAGCTCTACATTTTAATTCTCTCTTTCTGCATTTTATGTTTTTACGTCACATTTTTCATCTTTTTATCATGTCTATCCTGTACTATATATCCATGTCCATGTCTATACTGTAGTTATTTTTACTACTTTTGTCTTTTAAACTTTATACTAGCTTTATAAGTGATTAACGCACTGCCTTTTATAGCCTTTAACCTCTACCTGGGCAATTTATACTTTCCTGTGTTTCTATTTTTTTATTTTTTTTAATTTCTTTTTTTTTATTCTTATTGATTTGAGAGAGAGAATGAGAGACAGAGAGCACGAGAGGGAAGAGGGTGAGAGGGAGAAGCAGACTGCCCGCTGAGCAGGGAGCCCGATGCGGGACTCGATCCGGGGACTCCAGGATCATGACCTGAGCCGAAGGCAGTCGCCTAACCAACTGAGCCACCCAGGCGCCCTGACTTTCCTGTGTTTTTATGGCTGTGTAGTACCCTTTCTTTTCAGCTTGAAGAAGTCCCTTTAACATTTCATGTAAAGCCAGTTTAGGCCTGACAAACTCCTTTAAGCTTCTGCTTATCTGGAAGATTCTTTACCTTTCCTTCAATTCTGAATAATAGCTTTCACCTGGTAGGTGTTCTCATTTAGTTAGAGGTTTTGTTTTTGTTTGTTTTGTTTCCTTTCAGAACTTTGAATATATTGTATTACTCCCTTCTGGCTTGCAAAGTTTCTCCTAAAAAATCTGCTGATAATCTAGTAGGGTTCCTATGTATATAAGGTGTTTGTTGTTGTTGTTGTTGTTGTTTGTTTTGTTTTCTCCTGCTGCTTTTAATAATCTCTGTCTTTAACTTTTAACATTTTAGGTACAATGTGTCCTGGTGTGGATGTGTTTGGGTCCATCTTCTTCGGAACTGTGCTTTCTGGATCTCAAGGTCTTTTTCCTTCCCCAGGTTAGGGAAGTTTTCACCTATTCTTTTTTAAATAAATTTTCTTTCTCTTTCTGCCTTTGTTCTCCATCTCAGAGTCCTATAATGCAAATGTTAATCCACTTGATGTTGTCCGGTTACGTCCCCTCAGCTATCTTCACCTTTTTTTATTCTTATTTTTCTTTTTGCTGCTCTGATTGTGTGAGCTCCACTGTTCTTGCTACAAAGTTCACCAACTCTTTCTTCTACCTCATCTAGTCTGCTATTGAACCCCTCTAATGTATTTTTCACTTCAGTTATCGTATTCCTTTTCTCTTTGGCTCTTTCTTGTGTTTTCTAAGGCTTTGTTAAAGTTCTCACTGTTTTCAACCATTCCTTTCCCGAGTTCAATGAGCATCTTCATGACCATCACTTTGAGCTCTTGATCAGGTAAATTACTTACTCTGTTTCATTATGGTTTTTTATCTTGCTCTTTCCTTTGGAACACATTCCTCTGTTTCTTCCTTTTTCTTGACTCTCTGTCCTGGTTTCTATGCAGCAGATGAAGCAGCCACCCCTCCTAGTCTTGAAGGAGTGCCTTCTGTGGGATGAACCGTGGAATTCAGCAATGCCTTACGTCTTGGTTGTCTGTCAAGCCTTCGTGAGTGTCCAGTGGCCTGTTTGTCCCTTCATGGACTCACAGCTGTTCAGTGTGCCAAGATATGTCAGTGTCCCAAAGTAGGCAGGTCTCAGAGATCACTGAGATTTGTGCTGACTGGAAGACAGGCCCAGATAACACATCTTAAAATACGCAAATATCTGGAGTTCTGTAGGACCAGAAGCATAAGCCAGCCTGTCTCCCAGAACAGGAGATCTGGAGGTATCCCCTGGGTGAAAGTCATAAAAATCAGAATTCCAGAGGAGCGAACAAGCTCCTTTCTGGGAGATAATCGTGAGCTGTAGTGAGGCAGAGGAAGAGAATAATCATGGCATACTCTGGCCTCTCTTCCAAGAGAGCAACTATATAGAAACCTGAAGCCTGCCTCTCGAGCTGATGTTTCAGGACAAGCAAACAGGCTTTTTTCACAGAGACTTGCTGGCATGGTTCAGTCGGCTGCCTGTGCAATGTCCTGTGGGTGGTTCTAGCCATGAACTATCTCTCTGATTGTTACAGCCCTATGGGATCCAGGAACACAAGACTTTGTGGCCACTGGACGAGGCATTCAAGGGGTGTCCTGTGGGCAGCAGACACGTATAAGAGCTGTTCTCTAAGAGAATCTGGTGCTCCAGAGTGGGAGAGGGAGAGCTCAAAGACAACACACAACTTCCAAGATCTCTGGAGATGTTTACAGTCTGCCTATCGAGGCATGTCTATTATAAGACAGACCCTCAGACTGCAGCTGTGATGATAAAGTTTCCCAGAAAGACTGAAGACATGTTTCAGTCGGCTACCTGTGTGGTGTCTGTGCAGGGCCCTGGGGGTGGTAATCAGCCAAGAACTGTCCCTGCTTGTTACAGTCCTGTGGGATCCAGCAAAACAACTTCCTCAGCCTCAAGAGCCAGACAACAAACTGTTGTCCCCTGGGAGGCAACCACAAAAACAAGCTTCCCCCTGGGAGTTGGGGAGCATGGCAGACGGAGAGCTCAAAGATGGCACCACCAAGGAAAAGGAAATAAAAGAATGGTTCCCATGGATTGTAGCAACACACAGGGAGAGGGCAAAGATGGCACCCACTAAAGGGGGGATTGGCGGGGGTCTAGAGTTAAGGGGGAAAAAAAGGCACTCATGGGCTTTAGCAAGGGATAGGAGAAGGACGGTATAAAAATGGTGCCTGCTATCACCGCAGTCCCTGAGGAGCATTCCAACACGCCCTTGTCCCTCAGGTCCACACTCTAAGATAATCAGATGAGTGTCTTGCACATTAAGTCTGGGTGTTTTTCAAACAGCGGCTTCTGTGTTGGGCCCTAGGGCAAGTGAGTCTAGGCACAAGTCCTTACAGAACAGTATCTCAGGTGACACTGCCCTTTGGGTCTTGTGAATAGAAACCCCACCAGTATTCAAAGCCTGATATTGTGGAGGTCTGTCTCTCAGTTGCAGATCTTCAAACTTGGGGTGTGTCATATGAGCTATGAACGCTTTGCTCCTCACAGACAATCCTCCGGATTGTTGGCAGCCATGCTGGGGATGGGATTTGTGTCTCGGTCTCTCCTATCCACTGTAATGTGGCCCTTTGCTTTTTACTCTGATACTGATGTTATACTCTCAAGATGGTCTCACTGTTATGTACCCTAACTCTACTACTCTACTTTTTTAGGAAATTAGTTTTTCAAGTAACAAAGTATTAGAACATTGTGTTTTTTTTTCAAAACAAAATATGCCTGCTGGTATTACTCACAAGAACTACTAATCTGAATGGGATCAAAGAGAGGCTACTCACTAGCAAAGTCTCTAATGTGTTGCTTGCTAAAACAAAAGCAGTAATTCTTACTTATCGTGTCCTCCTCCTAAGTGAAACCCCACTTGATTTCTGTTTCTCCAAGTCTAGTCCCTGGGCCAACAGCTTTGGCCATCAACTGGTAATTTGCTAGAATACGGTGTTTTAGCCATCTCCCCCATCCCTGCCTCAGACCTACTATAAAGTGAATGTTACATCTACCGAATCGGAATCTACAATCAAAATCCTCTGGTGATGTGTATGAGTTTGAGAAGGACTGCCCTAGCCCACTCTGCTTGCTAGTCAATTTGCTCTTTCTTCCCTAATCCTTTCATGCTGCCTGCTGATATATCACATCACCAGGTCAACTACCCAACCTTCCATTCTGCCACTTTCCTACGTGAGTTTCACTCCTTTCTCCATATTTCTTTTTCTACCTTTTCTCATTTGATTTTCATCATGTGAGTGTACCATTACAGACTGACTTCCCTACCCAATGGCAACAGCCCTTTCCTTTCCTGAGGCCAGCATTCCAACAACTCTGATTACGGCCATCTTTGTATCTGGACAGTTTCTAGGCCTTTTCATTGATGCTGAGTGGTTCCTGCATCTCACAATTTCAGAAAATGCCAGTGGGGTGTATGTGTACTACCTGAAGGAATAGTAACTACAATTGTTCCAGCTCTACACTTAGAGTCCATTATTCTCAAAACATCGTCTATTAGATGATATGATGCATACCTTCCAATCTAATATATACGATATAGCGCAGTTGATTTAATAACACATGTGAATGCATACAATTCACCAGAAATAATTCACATAAATATTTCACAAAACACAAGAATTTCAGCATTTACATCAGAACCAACGATTCTAAAAAATTCCCACAACTGTTCTTCAAAAGGTTTTATGACTTTCCCATTCTTCACTTTTAAAATGATGGCAGGGTTTCCATGTTGAGAGTTCTTTCATATCCCCCAAGAAAGGATTAATGCTACTTAAATTAACACAGACCATAGCTCAGAACAAACTCTTTTTAGGAGTCAATTTCTTTGGAACATGGGAAAAAAATACAATGCCTGGCATAGAGTGGGTGCTAAGGAAATATTTTCCTAAGAAACTGCTAGACTACTTCATGCAACTCACAACTTCATTCAAAATCCTTAAATCCTTCAAACTTAGTACTGCTTTCATGTCTAGAATTCCTCGATTTACACATGAAATTACTCCCTCACAATTGTCAGGTATATAAACATGCAATTAAAATGCTCGCTTAGAAGTGCTAGAACTGGGGCATGTAGGTGGCTCAGTCAGGTAAGCATCTGCCTTCAGCTCAAGTCATGATCCCAGGGTCCTGGGGTCGAGCCTCTCTTCAGGCTCCCTCTCCCTTGCCCCCGTCCCCACCACCATGCTTGCTTTCTGTCTCTCAAATAAATAAGATCTTAAAAAAGAAAGAAATGCTAAAACCGACCGAGTTTTACAAAATCTACCTTACATGTCAGAAAGCAATAAAATGTTGTATATATCACACCATAAAATGAGGCCATACAATCAACCTAAGCCTCAAGAAATTAGATTCTTCCCTTCAGAAAGGGGAACCCTCCTACACTGTTGGTGGGAATGCAAGCTGGTGCAACCACTATGGAAAACAGTATGGAGGTTCCTCAAACAGTTGAAATGAGAGCTACCATACGACCCAGCAATTGCACTACTGGGTATTTACCACAAAGATACAAATGTAGGGATCCGAAGGGGTACGTGCACCCCAATGTTTATAGCAGCCATGTCCACAATAGCCAAACTGCGGAAAGAGCCAAGATGTCCCTCAACAGATGAATGGATAAAGAAGATGTGGTATATATACACAATGGATTATTATGCAGCCATCAAAAGCAATGAGATCTTGCCATTTGCAATGACGTGGATGGAACTGGAAGGTGTTATGCTGAGTGAAATAAGTCAATCAGAGAAAGACATGTATCATATGACCTCACTGATATGAGGAATTCTTAATCTCAGGAAACAAACTGAGTGTTGCTGGAGCAGTGGGGGGTGGGAGGGATGGGGGTGGCTGGGTGATAGATATTGTGTAAGGTATGTGCTACGGTGAGTGGTGTGAATTGTGCAAGACTGTTGAATCACAGATCTGTAC
The DNA here is from genome assembly GCF_009762305.2 of Zalophus californianus. Classification (NCBI taxonomy): domain Eukaryota; kingdom Metazoa; phylum Chordata; class Mammalia; order Carnivora; family Otariidae; genus Zalophus; species Zalophus californianus. Next base: position 2,301,047 of record NC_045613.1, on the reverse strand, counting down.
TTCTGAAAGAAATAATGCAACATATGTTAAGAAAAAAGTAAAAGAAGAAGATAGCAGGAGGAGAAGAAAGAAGGGGAGTAAGTCGGAGGGGGAGACGAACCATGAGAGACGATGGACTCTGAAAAACAAACTGAGGGTTCTAGAGGGGAGGAAGGTGGGGGGATGGGTTGGCCTGGTGATGGGTATTAAAGAGGGCACATTCGGCGTGGAGCACTGGGTGTTATGCACAAACAATGAATCATGGAACACTACATCAAAAACTAATGATGTAATGTATGGTGATTAACATAACAATAAAAAAATTTTAAAAAAATAACAACAATGAAAAGAGATTCTTCCCTTCAATTTTGTAGTGAAATACAACTTTACATTTAAAGCCATATCAAAATTCTATTTAAAACACACATTTTGCTATTATTTTACGTAGGTTTTGCACCCTTAATACTCACGAGATCAGCATATTTCTTACAGAGAGCTGCCAGCTTCTCCTCTGGAGTTGAAAGAGTGTTTAAGGCTTGCATCAATAATAACACTTCTTTTCCTGATGGTCAATAAAAGAAAAAAAAAGTACCAGAAGGAAAAAATGAATCCAATCTGTAAATTCTACATAAATGTGATATTCAAATATTCAGATTATGATGTAAGGCTGTTAATCAGCTATAGAGTCACCAGTAAATCAGTGAAACTATGAGGAAGAGCCCCCCCTGCCCCCCCATCAAATTTCTTCAGTTTACTAATGCCATTAGCAACTAGCTACTTGGCACTTAAGACAGTAAGCACACCACTTACTGAAAGTTTATAAACTCTTACTTATTCCATTGTATATATGGACCACATCTTCTTTATCCATTCATCTGTTGAAGGGCATCTCAGCTCTTTCCACAGTTTGGCTATTGCTGACATGCCTGCTATGAACATTGGGGTGCATATGGCCCTTCTTTTCACTACATCTGTGTCTTTGGGGTAAATACCCAGGAATGCAATTCCTGGGTCATAGGGTAGCTCTATTTTTAAATTTTTGAGGAACCTCCACACTGTTTTCCAAAGGGGCTGTACCAACTTCCATTCCCACCAACAGAAGAGGGTTCCCCTTTCTCCACAACCTCTCCAACATTTGTTGTTTCTTTCCCTGTCCATTTTTGCGATTCTAACTGGTGTGAGGTGGTATCTCAATGTGGTTTTGATTTGAATTTCCCTGATGGCTAATGACGATAAACATTTTTTTCATGTGTCCGTTAGCCACTTTTCTTCAGAGACGTGTCTTTTCCTATCTTCTGCCCATTTTCTGACTTGATTATTTGTCTTTTGGGTGCCGAGTTTGAGAAGTTCTTTATAGATCTTGGATACCAGCCCTCTATCTGTAGTGTCATTTGCAAATACCCAACTTTTACATCAACTTGGATGGGACTGGAGGAGATTATGCTAAGTGAAATAAGTCAAGCAGAGAAAGTCAATTATCATATGGTTTCACTTATTTGTGGAACATAAGAACAGCACGGAAGACATTAGGAGTAGGAAGGGAAAAATGAAGGTAGGGGGATCGGAGGGAGAGATGAACCATGAGAGACTATGGACTCTGAGAAACAAACAAGGTTTTAGAGGGGAAGGGGGAGTGGAGATTGGTTAGCCTGGTGATGGGTATTAAGGAGGGCACGTACCGCATGGAGCACTCGGTTTTTCGAAAACAATGGAACGTGGATCACCACATCAAAAACTAATGATGTATTGTACGGTGACGAATATAATAAAATTAAAACAAAACAAAACAAAAAACACCTCTTACTTAACTGCTGATTCCAAGGTAAAACATTTTACAAAGGGTGGGAATGTTTTCAAAACCTTCCCACTGGCCAAATACAAATACTGAAGGAAGTTTAAGACTATTCAGCTAGCACACTCTGCCTATCGAAAACACACAAAATCCACTGTGACCAACAACTTTTCCAAGGACCAATTTGAGTTATAATTGTTTTCAGGTGATTTACCAACCATATTCTGGGTGTTAACCAACTTTAGGTTCAAGAAAACAAAGTCGAATAATTCGTTCTTCCCTCAGGGAAAAGAATTTTAAAAGAACACTTTTAAGGGCGCCTGAGTGGCTCAGTTGGTTAAGCGACTCCCTTTGGCTCAGGTCATGATCCTGGCAACCCGGGATCCAGGCCCACATCGGGCTCCCTGCTCAGCAGGGAGTCTGCTTCTCCCTCTGACCCTCTTCCCTCTCGTGCTCTCTATCTCTCATTCTCTCTCTCTCTCTCTCAAATAAATAAATAAAATCTTAAAAAAAAAGAATACTTTTAATAACTTTGGCAGGAAGAAGGATGTGGCTGAGATAAGTGCAGGCAAATGGTACTTCAAAGTAAGTGATAATGTTTCCTTTTTACCCTGAGGGTAGGTGCTTTTTTATTTTCTAAACTGTTCACTCTTGTATTTAGGTTATTTCATCTTAAGAATCTGAGGAAAACTTTCCTAGTTGGTATACACTTTACAAACTGCAATGCAAGGGGGGTAGGGAGGAAGAAACAGGTTGACGTCAAAAAAATACTTTGCTCAATGAAAATGAAAACACAACTCTACAAAACCTTTGCGCGAAGGTGAAGTATATAGCAATAGAGGCCTTTCTCAAGAAACAGGAAAAATCTGAAATACACAGCCTAACCTTACACCTAAAGGACCTGTAGAAAGAACAGCAATTAAAGCCTAAACCCAGCCGGAGAAAGCAAATAATAAAGAGTACAGCAGACATCAATGAAATAGAAGCCAAGAAAACAGTAGAACAGACCAATGAAAATAGGAGCTGGTTCTCTGTAAGAATTCCAAGACTGAAAAACCCCTAGCCAGATTTGTCAAAGAGAAGGGACCCAAATAAATAAAAACATAAGGGAAAGAGGAGCGATCACAACCAACACCGAAGAAATACAAACAATTATAAAAACATATTGTGAGCAACTATATGCCAACAAATTAGGCAATCTGGAAGAAATAAAGGGATGCATTCCTAGAAACATATAAATTACCAAAAATGAAACAGGAAGAAATAAAAAACCTGGACAGACCCATAACCAGCAACAAAATTGAAGAACTAATTCAAAATCTCCCTAAAAAAGAATAGTCTAGGACCGGAGAGCCTCCCAGTGGAATTCTACCAAACATTAAGGAAGAATTAACACCTATTTTTCTTTTTTTTAAGATTTTATTTATTTACTTGACAGAGAGAGACACAGCGAGAGAGGGAACACAAGCTGGGGGAGTGGGGGAGGGAGAAGCAGGCTTCCCACGAGCAGGGAGCCCGACGCGGGGCTCGATCCCAGGACCCTGGGATCATGACCTGAGCCGAAGGCAGAGGCTTAACGACTGAGCCACCCAGGTGCCCCAACACCTATTTTTCTGAAGCTGTTTCAGAAAACAGAAATGGAAGGAAAATGTCCAACTCATTCTATGAGGCTGGAGTTACCCTGATCTCAAAAACAAAGACCCTCACCAAGAAAGGGAATTACAGACCAATATCCCTGATGAACAGGGATGCCAAAATTCTCACCATGATACCAGCCAATAGGATGCAACAGTACGTTAAGACGGTTATGCAACACAACCAAGTGAGATTTATTCCAGGGCTGCAAGGTTGATTCAACAGCCACAAGTCAATCAATGTAATACATCACATTAATAAAAGGACGGACAAGAACCATATGATCCTCTCAATTGATGCAGAAAAAGCATTTGACAAAATACAGCATCCTTTCTGGATTAAAACTCTCCACAGTGTAGGGACAGAGGGAACATATACCTCAATATCATAAAAGCCATCCATGAAAAGCCCACAGCAAATATCATTCTCAATGGGGAAAAAAAGAGCTTTTTCCCGAAGGTCAGGAACACGACAGGGATACCCACGCTCACCACTATTGTTTAACATAGTACTAGAAGTCCTAGCCTCAGTCAGACAGCAAAAAGAAATAAAGGGCATTCAAACTGGCAGAGAAGAAGTCAAACTCTCGCTCTTTGCAGGTGACATGATACTTTATGTGGAAAACCCAAAAGGCTCCACCCCAAAACTGCTAGAACTCATTCAGGAATTCAGCAATGTGGCAGGGTACAAAATCAATGCACAGAAATCAGTTGCACTGCTTTACACTAACAGTGTAACTGAAGAAAGAGAAACCAAGGATTCGATCCCATTTACAAATGCCCCCAAAACCACAAAATACCTAGGAATAAACCGAACCAAAGAGGTAAAAGATCTGTATTCTGAAAACTACAGAACAGTTGTGAAAGAAATTGAGGAAGACACAAAAGAGATGGGAAAACATTCCATGCTCATGGATTGGAAGAACAAATGATGTTAAAATGTCTATACCACCCAAAGCAATCTACACATTCAACGCAATCTCTATCAAAATACCACTAACATTTTTCACAGAACTGGAACAAACAATCCTAAAATTTGTATGGAACCTGAAAAGACCCCAAATCTCCAGGGGAATGTTTAAAAAGAAAAACAAAGCTAGGGGCGCATCAGGCTGACCAACTTTAAGCTCTATTACAAAGCTGTGATCACCAAGACAGCATGGTACTGGCACAAAAACAGACACATAGACGAATGGAACAGAATAGAGACTCCAGAAATGGACCCACAACTCTATGGTCAACCAATCTTCGACAAAGCAGGAAAAAATATCCAATGGGGAAAGACAGTCACTACAACAAATGGTGTTGGGAAAACTGGACAGCCACATGTGGGAGAATGAAACTGGACCTCTTCCCCCATACACAAAGATAAACTCAAAATGGATGAAAATCCTAAATGTGAGACAGCAATCCATCAAAATCCTAGAGGAGAACACAGGCAGCAACCTCTGTGACCTCGGTGACAGTAAATTTCGCTAGGCACGCCTCCAAAGGCAAGAGAAACAAAAGCAAGAATGAACTAATGGGACTTCATCAAGGCAAAAAGCTTCTGCACAGCAAAGGAAACAGTGAAAAAACCAAAAGAAAACCGAGAGATTGGGAGAAGATATTTGCAAATGTCTTATTAGATAAAGGGCTGGTATCCAAGACCTATGAAGAACTTATCAAACTCAACACCCAAAAACCAATCAACCCAGTCAAGAAATGGGCAGAAGATGTGAACAGATATTTCACCAAAGACTTACAAATGGCCAACAGACACATGAAAAACTGCTCAATATCACTCATCGTCAGGGAAATACAAATCAAAACCACAATGAAATACCACTTCCATGGTCAGAATGGCTCAAATGAACAACCCAGGAAACAACAGATGTTGGTGAGGATGTGGAGAAAGGGCAACCCTCCTACTACACCGTTGGTGGGAATGCAAGCTGGTGCAGCCACTCTGCAAAACAGTTTGGAGGGTCCTCAAAAAGTTGAAAATAGAGCTACCATATGATCCAGCAATCGCACTACTAATTATTTACCCAAAGGATACAAAAATAGTGATCCAAAGGGGCACCTACACCCCAATGTTTATAGCAGCAATGTCCACAATAGCCAAACTATGCAAAGAGCCCAGATGTCCGTCGACAGATGAATGGATAAAGATATACAGCGGACTTTTACTCAGCCATCAAAAAGAATGAAATCTTACCATTTCCAAGGACATGGATGGAACTGCAGGGTACTATGCTAAGCGAAATAAGTCAGTCAGGGAAAGACAATTATCATATGATTTCACTCATATGTGGAATTTAAGTAACAAAACAGAGGATCATAGGGGAAGGGAAGGACAAATAAGACAAAAACAGAGATGGAATCAAACCGTAAGAGATGCTTAACTCTAGGAAACAAACTGAGGGCTGCTGGGGGCAAGGGAGGGGGAGGCAGGATGGGGTAACTGGGTGATGGGCACTAACCAGGACTTGTGATGGAATGAGCTCTGGGTGTTACATACAACTGATGTATCACTGAACTCTACCTCTGAAACTAATAATACACTATATGTTATTTAATTGAATTTAAATAATATAAAATAAAATACTTTGCACATAAAAGTTTCATTCTGAAACTGTTTCTCCTTGAGTTCAAGGACAAATAAAGAGGGAATGACAATTGGTTAAGTAACAGAACATTTAAAATGTAATTTTATGAAGATTTTAAACTGTAACCATTTACAACTATTTAAACAATCTTAACCTAAAGCCGCATTTTACATATATTGTCGAGGATGCCTAGTCTGAAGATACCTGTCTTGTTTGCAAGGAATTTTAAATACTACCCATATTCCTATAAATTTTAAAGTCATAAAGGATGGCAGAAAGTGGATTTAAAAAAATTCCAAGTTAGTGTCAGGTACAGAAATCACTCAATTCAAATACGGTAAATGTTGGTTCGAACAGGAATTTTTTTTTTAAAGATTTTATTCATTTATTTGACAGAGAGAGACACGCAGTGAGAGTGGGAACACAAGCAGGGGGAGGGGGGAAGCAGGCCTTCCACTGAGCAGGGAGCCTGATGTGGGACTCGATTCCAGGGCCCTGGGACCATGACCTGAGCCGAAGGCAGACGCTTAATGACTGAGCCACCCAGGCGCCCCATGAACAGGAATTTTTAAAAATGAGAAGCAACCCCTAAAGCCAAAGTTAGGGTTTTAGATTTTATTCATGAAATTTAACATATCACATTCTTAGCCCTAAATTCTCAAACTACCAGAGCAGAAGGGAGAAAACGCACCGTGAAATCCAGTGTTACTAGCCTGCTTTCTAAGCCAGCAATAATGTATCATGCCAAATATTAGTAAATATTCTTTAAATAAATTGAGCAAAAACACAGTCTTCACAGTAATTGGTCCGATTACTTTACAGAACCAAAAGAAACAGGCCAAAAGAATAGTGCTTCTGCCAAATGGTCACAGACTTTTTCACACACAAAAAAATTTCTTGATTATTCAGGGAGAAATAACTCAGATCCTATAACTAAGGTCCCTATCTCGCCATTTTCCCCTTCTACATATAACTGACCACAGAGGTGTGTTTTAACCAAAACCACAACTACCTCGAAACTGGACAGGTTCTGTAATTGCCTGTGCCACAGAAAAGTTAGGTAAAATGAGCAGCATGTAAAAATGTCAAATTTTATGAGACATGAGATTTATTTATGAGATTATTACCTAAGGTTTTTTCTTTGTTCCTGTTGCACTCTGAATCTTGTTGACTATCAGAAGGATCTGTTCCAGCCTCTGGTCCAGAAGGATCCACTCTTGACTCTTGCATGCAGTGCACTGGGCTCACCAAATTCCTGTTCTTTGTTATAAAGTTACTGCCTTCACCCTCTTGCAAGGAATTCTTATAACTTGCGCCAGCACAATTTGAGTCTTGATGTTGAAGAATGTCATTTGATTGAGAGATACACGATATATCTGCTTTTAGTCCTAGCCTGCAAATTCTAGAGTCTTCCATTATGCCAATCATAAGCTAGAAAGAATGAGGAGAAAGAAAGGTCATGGAAGGGAAGCTCAATCAAATGAAATCAAGGGAGGGAACTACGCAGTACACAAAAATACAGTTTTCCATCCTACACTCTTTCTTCATGTCTAAATGTACGTTTTACTTTTTGTATGTGGTACAATCAATAGGCACGTCATCATTTGACACTTTTTCATCCTTTCATAGTTGTTTACAAAATAACGATGCTGTTTAGAATGAAAGGAGGCAAAGAGTTAAAAAGGACTACCGTAACAGTGGAATAGAAACTCCAAGGCCCTGTGCCTCCAAAAGTAGTATATACTGGCAGAATCCATCAGAAACAACTTTCACAGAAACTCCTTCTGGAATTTTCTAAAAATGTACCCAGGAAATTAAAACTTCAACCCAAATGGAAGGCTTTAGTGAATAGAAAAGCTGCTGTTTTGCTCTAGGAGAGCACCGTGGGATTTAAAACAACCCACCTACCTTTCCTCACACTCTAACAACAGTGGCCGTAAAGATGGCAGCCCAGACTCTTAGTGCCAGAGGGAATAATACAGACATTATTTTCAAAGGATTCCCTCAACCTTTCTGGCAGCTCCCTGAGAAACCTGTGCAAGAGTTTGCCTTTGTTTCACTCTTGAGAGAGCTGCCCCAAGGTGGGGCAGCTTTCCAGGAAGCTCTGGATAAAAGCATTATAGGCACAAATATTGACTTCAACAGCTGGATTAAGGGACAACAATCAGGAAAAAGCAAGCAACAGAGGGGGGAAAAAAAAAACTGAGAGGAGAGAAATTGGAAAAGGAGATGATGATATGCTTTTAAAAGCTCTCACATCCCAAACTTATCTTTTATCTCCTCCTGGCCTTCAGTCTGGACTTCAAACAGAAGTGAAGGCTAACATTTGAAAGCAGAGTTATAAACACCCTGGTTATGCTGTTCAGAAGCAAGAAGAAACACTTCTTGCGTATCACGTGGATGGACCTACTCTCTCCTTCATGTCCTCTCATTTCTTCCTGTGTAACCTGACGTTAACCACCTTAAGGAGAAAGATGGTTAGGGCTGGGACCAAGGATTCCCCATCCCCAAATGAAACCAAAGGTCACACATACGCATCCTAGTATGTTGGCGCGCTGTGTAGAATTGAGGGACTCAAATTTTTAGGTCTCTGTTTGGAAACAGCTACCTAAATCACTGGCCCACCTGATTCTGTTTCACTAATGGCATCTGGGGCACACGTCACAGTGGACCTACGAAGTTAGACCAACCAGCTTTGGCCTTTATTCAATGTACTGTAGGTGCTGCCCCCAAATCTGAATGTATAGTATAGATTACTACACAAATACGTATATACATTAGATATGAAGTGTAATATGCTGCCAATGGGGATTCTCTCATTTGGGAAACCCACAAATAAGTACTTTGGGGGTCCGCAAACCCTAATGACTCTTTTATGTCACAAGTCTCTATGCTAAGGCAAGCAAAGAGCAGCCTCCCTCACACACCAGACATATCCTTTTGGAAAAGCACCGATTATCTTACCTCGGGGCTCTTGCAAACAGTTAACACCTAATGAATGAAACCCTCCTGAGTCTCTGGCCTAATACTCTTCTTTTGGGGTGGGTCAGCTCAGTTTATCAGACTAACCATGTAGGAAAGGCACAACAAACTTCATTTCTCAAACTGAAATGGTAGAGTCTAGAGTCAAGAATTTAGCCAGCAAAGTCTCATCTCAATGCTACACAAAGAAGTGTAGGGCATCATTTTGGAGATCTGTTGCCTAAAGCAAAGCCACTGGCCCAGTGGGATTCACAGAGGCTCTGCAAATGCCTTGTTCCTGTTTACTAGGGGATTCAGTTACAATGAAACTGAACAGTGTGCAGCTGGCTGCAGTGGCTGATTTGCCTCAACATAAATTATGAAGGACCAAGAATGTGTTAGTGGAGGGAATTGCTCTGACCTGTACTCCCTGATAAGCCTTATTACAGCCTCACGCTTTGGTGTTCAACTTAGAAAACTGTGGAGCAGTAGATGAATACAGTCGTAGATGAAAGACCTCCTCTTCAGCATCACAAAATGAGGAAATCAATCAAACCTACTAAATGAATCATCTGGGCTATTCATACAGATGCCCAAGGCAACTAAAATGAAGCCATGAAGCCACTGATCAAGCCTGCCCCACCCAGATTGCCACCGTTGCTACCTGAGTAACAGTCATTGCACTGATCATGACATTTGCACCACCATCAAATGAAATTCAAAGAACCCTGACCATTCATAAACTGATGCTTCTTTCATTCCCCCAAAAGCAAAACCAAATCAATCCACATGGTACATTCTCCAGGTACAAAATGGGCCCTAGAGGAGTCAAACTTTGGTTCAGCTACCTGGATTCTCTTATGGGACTGACATGGTCCTATATCACAAGGATAATGACCACTTGTCCACTGCCCATGGGGTATCCCTCGGATGACAGCCCACACATGTCAAAGAGGTCTTCTGACCTCTGTACAGTCTATAAAACTTTCCCCATCCCCCAAGCACCTAACCTTTCTGGACAAAAGGACTGCTACAAGTGAGGGATGACTGGACAAAAGGTGAAGTTGAATCTACTGGAAATACCAACCTTGTGGCAGTTACAAAATCTAGGTACTGAGTAACAGCTTAGACTGAGGAGTGTTGAGGGAGGAAAGTAATTAACTATCCTGTGTCTTTCAAAACTATTCCTGGAGACCTCCTCATAAAAAATATACTCTGGGGACACCTGGGTGGCTCAGTTGTTAAGCGTCTGCCTTCAGCTCAGGTCATGATCCCAAGGTGCTGGGATCGAGCCCCACATCGGGCTCCCTGCTCAGCAGGAAGCCGGCTTCTCCCTCTCCCACTCCCCCTGCTTGTGTTCCCTCTCTCACTATCTTTGTGTCAAATAAATAAATAAAATCTTAAATATATATATATATGTGTATATAACATATACATACAAATATATGTAACATACACATCTGCTGTGGCCTTCTCAAACTGTTGCAATGTCCTTGGATCTGGCTGGAAGCTACATTCCGCAGTGCCTCAGATCCAAGGACATTGTAACAGTTTGAGAAGACCACACCAGTGTGTGTGTGTGTGTGTGTGTGTGTGAGTGTGTGTGTGTGTGTGTGTGTGTGTGTGTGTGTGTAACAGTTTGAGAAGACCACACCAGTGTGTGTGTGTGTGTGTGTGTAACAGTTTGAGAAGACCACACCAGTGTGTGTGTGTGTGTGTGTGTGTGTGTAAGTTTGAGAAGACCACACCAGTGTGTGTGTGTGTGTGTGTGTGTGTGTGTAACAGTTTGAGAAGACCACACCAGTGTGTGTGTGTGTGTGTGTGTGTGTGTTTATTTATTTGACAGAGAGACAGCGATGGTAAGTTTATTGCCTTTTAAAGGGAAGCAGAAATGTGTGTGTGTGTGTGTGTGTGTGTGTGTTTATTTATTTGACAGAGAGACAGCGATGGTAAGTTTATTGCCTTTTAAAGGGAAGCAGAAATGGATGTCCCAACTCCTGTGTGTGTGTGTGTGTGTGTGTGTGTGTGTTTATTTATTTGACAGAGAGACAGCGATGGTAAGTTTATTGCCTTTTAAAGGGAAGCAGAAATGGATGTCCCAACTCCTGCATCCCCCAAATAAAACACTTATGTTAAGTGACTGAATGTCTTTCCTGCCCTCATTCCTCTAGTCATCACCAAGTCATTCCAGGGGTAAACAAATGTCATCCAGCTGATGTAATCGAGAGACAGGGCAAACTGGACAGAGTGGCCTCAGGCAGGCCTTTCAAAAAGGGGAGGAGGGCGTAATTTAATTACTCAACGGGAAATCGTAAGACTTCCAAGTTCTCCAGGGAGCTAAGCAGTAAAGCGCTCTAAACTTGCATCCGCTTGAGAACACAGATTTAAGTACTACTTGGGAAGCCCCAAAATCATAAAAACACTTTCTTTACAGATGTACAATATGCACCTCTTCTTTCATGGAAGCTGTGCATTAACTTGCATCCCTCAAAAAAACTCTGTGCCTTCTCCCTGAGGGGTGGTCATAAAAGATCATCAACTGTTTAAGGAAACACAACTAGTACTCATGTAGCCCTTACACCTTTGGTTCCTTGCATGAAGTCACCAGAGGGCCAACTCATTCCACACATAACATGGGCTTATGCCCACACTGCAGGTAGTTTTGTCCCCACAATGGGAGCCACTCACTAACAAAAGGTAGTCTGCAATCTGTCCAAAACTTTAGTTGAAATGATCAATGACTGCCTGGTTTCAGGTGAGTCCGTTATTAGTAATGATAAATGTAATGATAATGATTAGTAATGATAAAACTGCCCTTCTTGTGGACCATTCATGAGCCACACTCCCAGCCAGTGGAAGGTCAACACGGAGCCTCAAGGAAGAAAACCAGCTGGTTTTCTGAGGTAGATCTGATAGATTATGAGACTTGTTCAGCCTGTTACATCTGGATCTCAGGGTAGGGCTGAAGTTAATTCTGCCACTTGGGCTCTTCCTGATGCTTGGAGTCCTGTTGATAGTATCCTATCAGATAATCTGAACAAATCTGGTCCTAGCAGTGGAGTTGTATACCCAAGGGAAAATTCACCAGAACCTATGACAGTATTTCTGCTTCTCCTGTGGACAGAGACACTGCCTTTGTTTCAGGCCATCTTTCCAAGGATGCCCATACAGCAAACAGCCTTGCAGGGTGGGTGGGAAAGAGAAATGGTGTCTATTTTGAAAGCAGTAAAACATATTTGTTTATTGGCATGTTTCCAATTGCTGCTATAATAAATTGCCACAGCTCAGTGGCTTATTTATTATCATCTTACATCCCCTTCTCAAGGGTCTATGGGAGGATCCATTCCCTTGCCTTTTATGGAGGCTAGCTCCTGGCTCTTCTTTCCATCTTCAAAGCCAGTAACAGCAAGACAAGCCTTATGCACAATGCCCACCCTCTCAGTCTGACTCCTGTCTTCCTCCTTCTGTTATAAAGATCCTTGCAATTTCACTGGGCCCATCCTGATAACCCCTCAAAATCCTAATCTATGCAAGCACATCTATACCAAATCCCTACGGCCAATAAGATAATTTACAGATCCCTGTTTAAGACATGGGCATCTTTGAGTCTGCCACATTCTAAAAGAGTCATCTTAGGATCCTAAGCTTAGGATTCCTCCTATGAAATGCAAACATCATCTGGTTCTCTTTACATCACCGTGCAGGAACTGAGGCTCAGGAAACAGGTGTGAATGTGGACACTTTGGTATATGTTATTGTAAAAACCTGGCTTTTGTCTTGACACTTCTCCCAGTACTCAAAAACTATGACAAAAAAAAAAATTAGTTTGTAAGTAAAATAACATCTCAGACCCTTCGTAGTTTCTAGTCACTGTGATTATTCAAATTTGGGTATGTGCCAGGCATTTTCTAGAAAATGAATGAAACAACCTCATAAGGATAAAGAACAGACAGTATCTGTTGCAATGGGAAAATTCAAACTTTGAAACGAAAATTAGAATTTTTGGAAAATTTCAGTCAGCCACCATGACTGGCAGCTTCCCAGTACATAAAGACTTTTATGATGAGACTGATCATGGTACCAACAACTATGATAGTCTAATATTTTGTAACAGCATTTGAAAGATCTACACAACTCAGTGATTCAATATTTTCCGCATGACAATGCATTACAAAATGACCCAAAGAGACAGGGCTGCATCTAAAGCATAAAACAGAGCATTGGATTTTTAAAAGGGCACATTAGAAAAAGTTCTAATAGGGTTTAAGATTCAATATTGGAGTCATCAGTGCTTTTTAAGTAATTTTTAAAGTAAAATTAAGTAATAGTTAAGTTATAAATAAAATCTTAAAAAAAAAAGTAATAGTTAAGTTAGAGAACTGTTGCCCTTGGGTGTAAACAAGGACACAGACAGGAAGACAGTAGAAAAAAAGACATTGTCGAAGAGGGATCCCTACCTTACATGTTATCAGGCAAACCCAACTTTAGGGAAAATGCCGTGGAACTGGGTAGGACAACAGGGAGAGGAGTACCAACCACTTCCTTCTCAATCAACTGTAACTTATAAATAAGACCTCCTTTTGTGAAGTGATCGGTGTTATCAAGCCAGGAAAATCCAAATAGGAGGTGATATAAAGCATTTTCCCTTGTATCTTCATTGCTCTGGCTTGCTCTGATTAAACATCCGCAACATGATTAGGAACTACGTCACCTAAGGAAGTTTTGCTGTTTTTTTGTGTTTGTTTTTTAAACTGGATGTGTTATCCAGATACTACTACTTTACAAAATTAAGCTTATACTAGAGGGAGAAACATGACTGAAAATGATGAAGCAGGGTTTCTAAAAACCCATTCTTCCTACACTAAAGCAAAGATTAAGCTCCAAAAACACAACGAAAAAATTTAATTTTTTGAAACTCTGGAATATAATCAAAATTTACAACAACCACAGACAGGCTAAATGAAGAAAGAATACTACATTTCAGTAAAGGGACATTGTGGCTTTCTAACTACCTGCCTAGTAGCCTGGAAGTAGCTAGCATTCCTGGTGTGACTTGCTGGTTGCCAGGGTGGGTAACAGAAACTCTTAAGAGCCCTGATGATGGATTTTGACCTACATGGCAGCTCCCAAGGAGTCTTTGTTTTGCCAGCCTTAGAACTCTCTCAGACTGGTGTAGCCTCCTAGTATCAAAGTTGAAGTTAACAGCTGCAGCTACTGTTCTGGCTAAGAATAACAGGTAAGGCAAACAGCCTAGAAATGAGAAGGTTGAGAAAGAAGATACATGGAACAGAGCTTTGAAAAAGCTCCAGGTATACCAGGGAATCTAGAAGACCACACATATGAAAGGGCAGGGTACATGCTCAGAAAAGACCTCAAAGACCCTACACTTTACATCTTGCTATATTCAAGGTGGAAGTACATGCAAATTTTAAATGGCCTGGCTAAGCGCTAAGGAGTTCCCCAAACAGAACCCATTTGCAAAGACTGAGTTTGTTTTTTCGGTGTTCCCCGTTCTCAAGGAAATCTCTTTCAAGTCACTAGCTGACCTCTAAGCTAAAAGAAGAGACTTCCAAAGCCATACAAAGCATATGTTATTTTTACAAAACTCCTACTAGCCAAAGCATAAAAAGTTACTAAACAACTACAACCCCTCATAAGCAGCAACCAGGAACCCAACGGAGTAGGGGGAAGAAATCTGGCTTCCAGAGTTCAGTGTTCACCACGGCACACCTCGTACTCATTGCCTTCTCTTGACCAAACTTTAGTCAAGTTTCTCTCCTTCCCTCAGGTCCCTGAATTTGGGCTTACCCCTGAGTGAGCACTAAAATACAGATTATGCCCCCTTAATGAAGAGGTCATCCCAAGGAAGAGCTGTGACACATTTTCTATCATGCTGTCGGCTCTTTCTTTCCTTGCTCAGTTTCCTCTTATAAAGTTTCTATTAGTCCTGCTTACCCTACCCCTTCCAATCAAAGAAAAATCATTCTGATTCTGAAATACTTTCAGATTTCTAAAATCAGAATGTTCTCCCTATTGCTGTACTGTCCTTGAATAAGGTGTCTTATCAAATCACAGTTTGTTTTTGTTTGACAACATTATAACATTCACAACATTTACTTGCCAACAGAAAAATTACAAATTATGCAAAGAAACATGGAAAGATGGGCAAATTACAGGTATGAAATTAAGAGAAAATGTCCCTGAGCAAACCCTGGTATAGAACTAATTCGGAGTACATGTTGAACCAAGTGTTGTAACTATGCTCGAAAAGTTAAACTAAAAAAATAAAACTTAAACAAAGCACTAAATCAGGGAAATGATATATGAACAAAATAACAGCATCAGTAAAGAGAAATTATTTAAAGAAAGAACCAAATAGAAACCCCAGAGCTGAACACTACAGTAACTGTAAAAGCAAAATCCATTAAAGAGAGAGGTTCAATAGCAGAGCTCAGCAGGCAGCAGAATCAGCAAACTGGAAGTTAGGTCAACTGAAATTAGTCCGAGAAACAGAAAGAAGAATGAACACAGTCAGGAGCACTTAAGAGACTTCTAGGATACCGGGAAGCATACCAGTATACACACAATGAGAGTTAAAGGGGAAGTGAAAGAGAAAGATGCCAAAAAAAAAATTTTTTTTTAGAAGAAATAGCCAAAAAAATTCTCACATTTGAGGAACACCATTCATCTACACATCCAATGAACTAAAAGAACTTTAGATATGATAAACTCAAAGTCTATCCTTCAAAACAAAGAGATGTTTTAATCTCTAGATAAACAAAAGCTGAAGATGGTGACAAATGGTAACGAGATTAAGCATATGATCATTTCGTTAACGTGCTCAAATGTTGAATAATTTTGTTGTACACCTGAAAACAATATTGTATGTCAACCACACTCCATAAAAAAATAAAATAACAAATTTAACAAAAGAGCAACCCCCCCCCCCCAACTAGCCAAAGCATAAAAAGTTACTAAACAACTACAACCCCTTATAAGCAGCAACCAGGAACCCTAGGGAGTAGGGGCAGAATCTGGCTTCCAGAGTTCAGTGCTGATGTCTGTTCATTTCAAAAAATGAAAATGACAATCCTGAGACAGAAATGAAAGGATATCACTCAGCAACTCAAAGCCATACAAAGAAATAAACAATAGTAAACATAGCTACATTAGACAGCCATTATTATTACATTATTGGTTTTATCTCCTTTTTTCTCTCCATGATTAAAAGATAAATTACAAACATTAATAAAACTATTTCATCTATAAAGATATAGTCTAAGACACTGTAACAAAAGAAAGGAGGGCAGAACTATATAGGAGCGGACTTTCTGCATACTACTGAAGAAAAATTGATGTTAATTCAAATTGATTTGTTTTAAACTGAAGTTGCCAATTATAATACCCAGAAAATGGAAAACTAAACAATGTATAGAAAAAGGAATGAGAAATAAAATGCTACACTACAAAAAACACAAACACAAAAGAAGGCAGTAATAGAGGGAAAAAAGACCTACAAAAACAAATTAACAGAAATAAACTTGTCTGTTAGTAATTATTTTTATGTAAATGGAGTAAACTTGCCAATTAAAAAGCAAAGTATATAGGCGCCCTGGGTGGCTTAGTCAGCTAAGTGGCTGCCTTCAGCTCCGGTCATGATCCCAGTGTCCTGGGATGTAGTCCTGCATCCGGGCTCCTTGCTCAGTGGGAAGCCTGCTTCTCCCTCTGCCTCTGCTCCTCCCCCCTGCTTGTGCATGCTCTCTTTCTCTCTGACAAATAAAATCTTTAAAATAAATAAATAAGTAAATAAATAATGCAAAGTATGACACTTGGATTTTAAAATTAATAATATGGGGTGCCTGGGTGGTTCAGTAGGTTAAGCATCCGCCTTTGACTTTGGTCATGATCCCAGGGGTCCTGGGATTGAGCGCTGCACAGGGCTCCTTGCTTAGCACGGAGTCTGATTCTCCTTCTCCATCTGCCCTTCACCTCTGGACCCCCACTCATATTCTCTTTTGCTCTCTCTCAAATAAAGAAAGTATTCTAAAAAATTAATAATCCAACTACATGCTTTCTAGGAGAGACTCACTTCATACAGAAGGACTCAAATTATAGGAATACTAAAAGATGGAACAAGATATTCCATAGGAAAAAATAAAGGAAAAGTAGAGTGGCAATCTAAAATTAGACAAAAAGATGTTATGGCAAAAACTGTTACAAAAGTGTTATATATTGACTGAAATGTCAATGCATGAAAATTAACAATTACAAATTTACATACACCTAACAGAACCCCAAAATATATAAGCAATAACAAACACAACTGAAGGGAAAAATAGGAAATTCTAAAATAAGAACCCAATAAAAGCCCTCTTCTCAGGTAAAGAGAGACAAAAGTCACTTGTTTTTTAATTTCCCCAATATTAAAAAAAAAACCCAAATAATTATACATCATTTCTGCTTCCTAAGAAAGAACAGAGGTTAACGTAGTGTTAAGTACTTTTTTCAAGTCAGTGAGAAAATTTAAAAATTAAAGAGTCATAAAGAACCTACCTAAAAGTGATATATGCAGACAGTAGATATTTACCCAAGTTTTTAAAATAAAAATTGAAAAACTAGTACTTTATCATGTATATCAATCCCGTGTTGTTAAATGAGGAAAGATGATAAAACTAGAAAAATGCTCAGAAAAGCACAGGCAGAGAAGGACGGACTGTATACTTTGGTAAATGAAAATGACACCGTTAAGGCACTATTAGTTTCAGACCATTCATATCCAACTACTAACACAAAGGGTCATTACCTTGACCTTTTTATTTTGGTCATTTCAACTGTTAATTGAATAAAACTTTGTTCCAGATTCAACAGGTCTCTACCCTCACCCCAAGGAGCATAAACCAAAACTTACGTCCTTAATAGCAATGTGTTTTGTTTTTAAATCAGAGTTGTCCCTCAGGTAAAGACCTCCAACATCACTGTCACCAAAAGTTACAATTTTGAATCCCTAGAGTATGTTGAATCCATGGCTTCTCTTTCAATGCTGCAGGTACTGGATCTTTCTTTCAGATGTATGGAAAGTGAAAAGGGGCGGGGGTGGAGGGGGTGGGGGGACACAACTGAGTAGTAAACACCTTGTAGTGACACATGAAAACACCTGACATAGGAAAGAGAACCTCAAAAGCGAATTCTTGACACTCTGATCAAATATAAACTTGACCTTCTGAAATTCATTAAAGTTGTTAGAAGATTATTTCGTAATTTCATACAGGCGTGAATGTTCCAATATGCCCAAGTGAAGGGAAAAACAAACGGGGTTTTCATCTTCCCAGGCCCTTCCCTGCAATTCTCCACTCCGCGGCTCTGAAAACAGTAGAGAGGTTAGCCCATCCATTGTGCGAACTTTGCCGAATTCTATACACTGACCCCAGGATTTTTCCTGGATTTTCCCAATCTTAAGGAGGTCCCCATTTTCCTGTATCCACAAAGACAATGAAAACTCCTTGACGTAAATAAAATAAGGGAAATTTTCTAGGATGTATCACAGGTTGAGATACCAAAAGCCATAGGAGAGGCATTCAAAGGACAAGAAAAAGAAAGGGAAGAAAAACATGAATTAGAAGTTACTACATGACGATGTTTGCCAATTCCGCTGGTGAGGTCGTCTGGCACATCGGCATCGCTGCCCCAAGTGTCGCCAAACCGGTGACACCAAGAGCCACGGTCTCAGGAACCACGCAGCCATAACCAGCTACTTCACAGCAGCCCACAACCCTTCGCGGATGAAAAGAAAGGAAAAGACCTAGAAAGGGAGGAGGTAGCGTAGCGACGGCTTCCGCGCCATCACGGAACTACGCAATAGCTCTGCCAGGGAGGATCCTGCGCAATTCCTTGTGCACCCGCCAAAACCTGAGGGCTAGCTGTCGACCTCAGTTAGTCTCCCGACGGTGGTGCCCAGCGCGGGGAGCACGGAGACGACAGGGGCTGGGGGAGAGGACACCAGCCTCCCGGAGCCCCCGCGGCGCCGTCCGCACGTGGCTGTCACACCTGGCTCACCCCTGCTTCGCATACTATTCCTTCAGACAGGGCTGCGTTCCCTCCCTTTCCTTCTCTGTCAGCCGCGCGCCCCCAAACCCTGGCCGTTTCTTCCACCCCATTTAGTCCGTCACACAGATAAAAACACACACTTGCTCCCACCGTGATCCCCCGGGAGGAAAGAAAGCCGAGTGTTCGTCCCGCGGCTGAAGTAAACAAACGACTTAAAAGCCAACTTGTAAAAGACCGTATTCTCCCTTACCCTCTACCCCTGCAGCCAGCGGTGACCAGTGAATCTAGGCGACAGACCTGCTAGGAAAAGTGGACGCCTCCTTCCGGACGGCCTATTTGACCCAAGTCGCCGAAAGTTGACGGAAGCCAACAAAACCGCAATTCAACCAGCAGCACGGAAGCTCGCAAGATCTATCTCCCAGCTTCTGTACCCCGGCGACCAATCGCGCACACGAGGCCTTCCACGTGACCGGAGGAGGTTGGCCCCAGAAGGAAGGGCCTGGGATGGGGGTGGGGAATACTAGACGCTAGGCTGAACTCGTCCGCCAAAAGCTGGGTACTGGCCGAGACGAGTTTGCGAAGTCCCTGATGAAGACTCTGGAAAAAACTGACACTCCTTGCAAGCTTCGTGGTCCTAGCTCCCCAAGCCCAGATAATGTTTATGGCGTAATTCAGGGTTCTGAGAAAGGGAAAGTACCCACTGAGCTGCGCGCACAGCCTACTGGGATTTGTAGTTTTCAAGGGGTGGTGGTCGGGTTATGGAAAGTACTCGAAAAACTTTGTAAGTATTCCAATGTTTGGGAAGTTAATACATCAAAGGAATTATATGCTTCTGTTTTGTCCCTGTTGCTTTAAGCTATATGGCGGCCTCACACTTAGGAAAAAACTCAGGAGTATTGGCTTTTATAATTTGTCAGGTCTCAAACGTCTGCCCAGAGCCCCGCCCAGCCATCATAACCTTGGTGGTCCGTTACTAGTTTCACATTATTGTGGGATGAGGACCGTGTCTTGTTGAGTGCTAGCTAACCTTCCGGGGCTTCAAGAACACAGTTACACAAATAGTTGATGTTTAATACTTGTTGAATGGATTCTACTGTGAGCCACTGTTTCGTTATTAGATTTGTAATACACTTCGTTTGCTGAGTCAGTTTTAGTTGTTGTTGATGATGTTAATATGCAACCTTGCTCTGAGGGTTCCTGAACATTGTTTCCAGTTGATAAAATCAAGATTTAAGACTTTTTTAGAGATACAATTCACTCCATACAATTCTCCATGTTTTTAGTGTACAATTAAGTAATTTTTACGGTATCTATAAAGTTGTCCAGTGACTACTATATAAATCCAGAATATTTTCATCATCTAACCACAAAAAAACCATACTCACCACATTCTCCCTCAGCCTAGAGATTGGTTTCTTTCACTTACAATAATGATTTCAAGATTCTCAGTTCTTCAAATCGCTCTAGGGCTCCATATAAACCTTGGACTTCCATATTTTCTTCATCTGTGGATGAACATTTGTATTGTTTTCACTTTTTGACGATTGTGAACATCATTGTGCCATGAACATTTCTGAACAAGTATTTGATAATCTGGTTTGAGTTCTTTTGGGTATATATTTAAGAGTGAGAAATTGCTGGATTATATGGTAATTCTATGCTTAATTTATCGAAAAACTGATGAAAGTGTTTTCTACAGCAGCTGCACAATTTTATATTCCCAGTAGCAACATATTTATTCACATTCTCAACAATGCTACCTGTTATTCATTCTTTTGATTATAGCCATCCAAGGGGGTGTGAATCAGATCTTACTATAGTTTGATTTGTACTTCCCCCATGATGAATGATATCTAGCATCTTTTCCTTATTGCCGTTTGTATATCTTTTTGGAGAAATGTCTCTTTTGCCCTTTTAAAATTTGGGCTATTCTTACTAGGATGTAAGAGTTCTTCACACATTCTGGATATAAACCTGTATCAGGTATGATTTACAAATATTTCTCCCATTCTGTGAGTTACCTTTTCACTTTCTTCATGGTTTCTCTTGCCACAAAAGGTTTTTAATAATGATGAAACCCAGTTTATTTTGCATGTGTACTTTTGATGTCATATTTTAGAAGCCATTGCCTGGGTGCCTGGGTGGCTCAGTTGGTTGGGCGACTGCCTTCGGCTCAGGTCATGATCCTGGAGTGCCAGGATCGGGTCCCGCGTCAGGCTCCCTGCTAGGCAGGGAGCCTGGTTCTTGCTCTAACTCTCCCCCATCTTATGCTCTCTCTATCTCATTCTCTCTCAAATAAATAAATAAATAAAATATTTTTTTAAAAAAGAAGCCATTGCCTAATTCTAGACATGACGATTTGTAGCTATGTTTTCTCCTAAAAGTTTTATAGTTTTAATTTTTATATTTATAAGAATTTTGAATTCTTATAAGTTCTTAAAACAATTTTGTATAGTGTTTGTACATTATGTATTGTAGAGTCCAACTTCATTCTTTTATTTGTTGATAACTTGTTATCCCAGCACCATTCCTGCAAGAGACTCTTTTCCCCAATTACATGGTTTTGACACTCTTGTTGCAAATCAAATGACCATACATGTGACTGTTTATTTTTTACTCTAAATTTTCTTATTGATCTGTATGTCAATTCTCATGCCATTGCTATACTGTATTTACTTTTGTAGTACATTTTGCAACTTGGAAGTATTAGTCCTATATTCTGAAGATTGATTTGGTTTTCCAGGTCCCTTGTAAACCCATGTGAATTTTGGAATTAACTTGTGCATCTCTGTAAAAACAAAATAAGCATGCGCACACACACACACACACACACACACACACACACACACACACACACACAAGCCAAGTGAGATTTTGAAAAGGATTGCATAGAAGTGGCAGATCTTTTTGGGATCAGCTGTAGATCACCTGTCAATGAGTACTGCTAGCAGTTTTCAGTCTTCCAATACATGAACACAGAAGTCTTTCCACTCTTTTTTTAGGCCTTTTAAAATTTCTTTCAACAATATTTTGTAGTTTCAACGTACAAGTTTTGCACATCTTTGGATAAATTTATTCCTATGTATTTTATTCTTTTTGATGCTTCTGAAAATGGAATGTTTTCTTATTTCCATTTTTGGATCACTCATTTATTTTCTTTTTTAAATTAAATTCATTTAGCCAACATGTAGTACATCATTAGTTTTTGATGTAGTGTTCGATGATTAATTAGTTATGTATAACCCCTAGACTTCATCAGATCACATGCTCTCCTTAATGCCCATCACCCCGTTACCCCATCCCCACAACCCCTACCCTTCTGCAAACCTCAACTTGTTTTCCGGAGTCCAGAGTCTCTCATGGTTTGTCTCCCTCTCTGATATTTTTTCCATTGGAACTGGATGGTATTATGCTAAGTGAAATAATTCAAGCAGAGAAAGACAATTATCAGATCGCTTCAGTAATATGTGGAATATAAGGAATAGTGCAGAGGACCATAGGGGAAGGGAGGGAAAATGGAATAGACTATTCATTTTTAATTTATAGAAATACAATTAGCTTTTGGGTGTTGATCCTATTTACTTCAACTTTCCTGAATTTATTTATTAGTTCTAACAGAAATGTGTGTGTGCACATGTGTGTGTGTTTTTGTTTGTTAATATTTTCTACACTGTGTACAAGAGCATGTTTTGTAAATAGTATTAGTTTCTTCTTTACAAATCTGGATGCCTCCAGTTATTCTGTTTCTCCAAAGTTGGGTCCTCAGTGTTAAGGAGTTTGGGAGATGCTTTGAGTCAAATAACTGGGATCTAACTTTCCAAGATAAAAGTTATACAATGAAATTGAACAAAGAGAAGACTTAATATTTAGCCTTTTGTTTGTAAAGGAAAATCGCTGAGCCTCTTTCCTGTTGAAGGAAAAGTCAGAGAAAGTCTTTTATAGAATTCCCTCTCCTTTCCCCCCCATCCCCTACCTAACTTCTGGTGGCCAGTTATTGGCAGATTACTGTGAACTTCTGATCACCAGCAACCAGGGCAGTGTGGTCATTCCTCACCCTCTTACAAACACTATTGGGTCTTGTGTTGACCACAGCCTAAAGCTTTCTTGTTCCAGTGTGTGCTTGGTAGTCAGTGAAAGGGCATCCAGTTCAATTTAAACCCTAGAAGATTAACTTCTAATTTGTGAATACTTATTAATTCACTGTTGGGTCAGGTTTGGCATATTCACAGGATCCCTCTGCAGCCCACTGCTCTAATAACCCCTGAACCTAGACACCAAAAAATTTCCACCAGGGCAAATAGGAGAAAGTTGAGCCAAAGTTGACAGCATTGACAGACACCTTATGCATTCCTCAAGACAGAAGCCATGGATTTTCTTGAAGTGCAATCCCAAACTGGCACTGTAGTCTTCACCACTGACTGTGTATTTCTTTATGACTTCCTCATTCAATTGCGGCTCATCATTCCACAAAAATGGAATAAATGAATGTGCAAAAACAACAACACTGTTCTGTCCATGCAAACTGGTCTCTCAAGACCCTGCAATTCTCAGATGACCCCTGTCTTCCTGCATTATGCTTAGCTCAGCATCATGGACTGAGATCCAGGACCACATAACTGGGTGTCCAACCAGCCAGGTAAAATTTTGAAATTTACTGGGATAAGGAACACACATTGCCAAGTCACAGCATGCCAATCTTCTCCCCAATCTCTATAGGAGTTGTATTTAATTATATTTAATCACAGGAATCCCTAACCTACACCAGGAATTATCCAGCTGTCCCTCTAGGGATTAACTCCCTTAGGGTCTATACAAGTTCCAGTACATCCAGATTGTCCAGATGTAGAAATGCTTTTAAGTTGTTTCTTCAGGAATTAACGGGGTGAACAGAAAGGTTGAAAGATACGATCCTTTCAGTTTCCAGTCTATGGAAAGAGCTGCCTAAAATGAGAGCTGCTGGAGCTGCCTCCACCAGAATATGTTGGCGATCTCCATCAGAAAAATTTTGGAACAGGATGCAGTGTTTACTAAATGAGATTGGCCTTCAGAGCAGGAGGAAGCAAATTTCACCTGGCTTCTAATCCAGTTCAAGGAGGAAAACTAGCTTCCTGAAACTTATCTAGGAGTCTCCTAATCTGTAATGTGAAAACAATAGCACCATCCTGTTGATTTCACAAGGGTTTCTGAAGACAAGAAGGTAAGAGTATGTTAAGGCACTTCATAAACATAGCCAAACCTCTGGCATTTCATTGTGATCAATGTTTAGTCTCCCTTATCCTAGAAAAAGCATTCATTTTGTGATTACAAAAAAAAAAAAAAAAAAGAAAAAATCCTTCTACAAGCCTATGTAGGAATTTAAGAGAGAACTCTATCCAAAGCAACCTAATATTTAAACCTCTTCCTTTTATAATTCTTCCAATTAAGTTTCTCAAGTAATGTGAGACATTTCTAAATGTTATGAGGATACTGCAAATAAACAAAAAGATTCCTGTTCTTTTCAACAGAAACTAAGTAATATTTATAGCACAGTCTTTCAGGTTATCAGATTCTATCTTTTCTTCATCTGAAACTATTTTACAACTCTGTAAATTGCAGATTACTTGCAGCAATACAAAATAATTCTTGTTTCTAAAGGTATAAATGAATTCTGTGCAGAACTTTTCCCCACCTGTAGTAGCTATAAGCCAACAGATGCCAAGAATACCGGTAAAGAACACCACCAAATCTAGGAAAGATGCGTGAGACAGAATAAAACTGAAGAACTCACACTTCCTGATTTCAAAACTTATTATAAACATATAGTAATTAAAACACTGTGTTACTGACAGAAAAACAGACATACAGACAAATGGAATGGAATAGAGAACCCCAAAATAAACTCTCATATATTTAGTCAAATGATTCTTGACAAGAATGTGAAGAACATTTAATGGGAAAAAGGACAACTGCATATCTATATGCAAAAGAATGAATTTGAATGCTTACCTACCACCATCTAAAATAAATATGAATCAAAGGCATAAATGCAACACCTAAGATTGTAAAACTCATAAGCAAACATAGGGCAAAATCTGCATTGGCTTTGACAATCATTTTGATATAATACCAAAGGTAAGGAGAACAAAATAAAAAATAGACAAATTGGACTCCATGGAAGTTATAAATGTTGTACATCAAAAGACATCAACAGAATGAAATGGCAACTACAGAATGGAAGGGATATTTGTAAATCACATATCTGATAGGGGATTACTATTCATAAAATCTAAAGAATTTTTACTGGATCGTGAAGGGAAGCTTTGAGAAATCAGTTATACAGTAAAGTTCAATAATATTTGAATAGTAGGGGTCTTGGAAGAGAGGAAAGAGAAAGAGAAAGAGAGAGAGAGGGAAATAAGGTTTATTTGGGCAAATTATAGGTGAGAACTTCCCTAATCTGAGGAAGAAAACAGGCATTCAACTCCAGGAGGAACAGAGAATGCCCCCCCCCCAAAAAAAAGGATAACAGGTGACATAATAGAGGAGATTGCAAATTTCAGAAATAAAGAGAAAATCCTGAAAGCAGCTCGGAACAAGAGCTCCTTAACCTATAAGGGCAGAAATGTAAGGCTGGCAGCAGACCTGTCCACAGAGACCTGGCAGGCCAGAAAGGATTGGCATAATATATTTAAGGTGCTAAGTGAGAAAAACATACAGCCAAGATTACTTTATCCATCAAGGCGGTAATTTAGACTGGAAGGAAAGATAGAGTTTCCAGGAGAAACAGAAACTAAAAGAATTTTTTTATCACTAAACCAGCCTTGTAAGAAAAACTAAACTTTAAGTGAAGAGACAATCCAAAAGTAACACAGACCAGAAAGGAACAGAGACAATATACAGAGACACTGAATTTACAGGTAATACAATGGCACTAAATTCATATCTTTCAACAGTTACTCTGACTGTAAATGGGCTAAATGTTCCAATCAAATGACACAGAGTATCAGGTTGGATATAAAACCAGACCCATCTAAATGTTGCCTACAAGAAACTCATTTTAGACCCAAACACCTCCAGATTGAAAATGAGGGGGTGGAGAACAATTTATCATGCTAAAGGACATCATAAGAAAGCTAGGGTAGCAATCCTTGTATCAGACAAATTAGATTTTAAACCAGACTATAATAAGAGATGAAGAGGAACACTATCATACTTAAAAGGTCTACCCTAACAATTGTAAATATTTATGCCATTAACTTGGGAGCAACCAGTTATATAAACCAATTAGTAACAAAATTAAAGAAACACATTGACAATAATACAATTATAATAGGGGCTTTAACACCCCACTCACATCAATGGTCAGATCATCTAAGGAGAAGATCAACAAGAACACAAGAATGTTCAGTGACACACTGGACCACATGGACTTCATAGATATATTCAGAGCATTATATCCTAAAGCAACAGAATACACATTCTTCTCAAGTGCAAATGGAACATTCTCCAGGATAGATCACATACTGGATCACAAATCAAGTCTCAACCAGTACCAAATGATTGGGATTATTCCCTGCATATTTTCAGACCACAATACCTTGACTTGAACTCAATCACAAGAGCAAATTTGGGAGGAACTCAAATACTTGGAGGTTAAAGAGCTTTCTACTAAAATATGAGTAGGTCAACCAGGAAATTAAAGAAGAATTTTAAAAATTCATGAAAGCCAATGAAAATGAAAACACAACAGTTCACAATCTTTGAGTTGCGGCAAAGGTGGTCATATAGCAATACAGGCCTTTCTCAAAAAACAAGAAGTCTCAAATATATAACCTAAATTTACACCTGAAAGGACCTGGAGAAAGAACAGCAAATAAAGCCTAAGCCTGGCAAGAGAAGGCAAATAAAGATTAGAACAATATCAATGAAATAGAAACCAGAAAAACAGTAGAACAGATCAATGAAAGTAGGAGCTGGTTCTTCGAAAGAATTACAAAGATCAAAAAACTGCCAGATCTATCAAAAAGAAAAATGAAAGGACCCAAATACATAAAAACATAAGTGAAAGAGGAGAAATCACAACCAACACCAAAAGAATACAATTATAAGAACATATTATGAGCAACTATATGCCAACAAATTAGGCAATCTGGAAGAAATAGATGCATTCCTAGAAACATATAAATGACCAAAAATGAAACAGGAAGAAATAAAAAACCTGAACAGACCTATACCCAAAAAGAAAATTGAAGAACTAATCCAAAATCTCCCAACAAATAATAGTCTAGGACCAGATAGCCTCCCAGCGGAATTCTACCAAACAGTAAAGAAGAATTAATACCTATTCTTCTCAAGTTGTTTCAGAAAATAGAAATGGAAGGAAAACTTCCCAACTCATTCTTGATCCCCAAACCAGATAAAGACCCCACCAAAAAAGAGAATTACAGACCAATATCCCTGATGAACAGGGATGCCAAAATTCTCACCATGATACTAGCCAATACGATGCAACAGTACATTAAGACGGTTACTCAACACGACCAAGTGAGATTTATTCCAGGGCTGCAAGAGTGGTTCAACATCCACAAGTCAATCAGTGTAATACATCACATTAATAAAAGAAAGGACAAGAACCATATGATCCCCTCAATTGATGCAGAAAAAGCGTTTGACAAAATACAGTATCCTTTCTGGATTAAAACTCTCCACAGATAGAGGGAACATACTTCAATATCATAAAAGCCATCCATGAAAAGCCCCACAGTGAATATCATTCTCAATGAGGAAAAAAAGAGCTTTTCCCCTAAGGTCAGGAACATGACAGGGATGCCCACTCTCACCACTGTTGTTTGACTTGGCACTAGAAGTCCTAGCCTCAGCAATCAGACATCAAAAAGAAAGGGTGTTCAAACTGGCAGAGAAGAAGTCAAACTCTCGCTCTTCGCAGGTGACATGATACTTTATGTGGAAAACCCAAAGTCTCCACCGCAAGATTGTTAAAACTCATACAGCAATTCAGCAATGTGGTAGGATACAAAATCAATGCACAGAAATCAGTTGCATTGCTTTACACTAACAGTGTAATTGAAGAAAGAGAAACCAAGGATTTGATCCCATTTACAATTGCACCCAAAACCATAAAATACTCAGGAATAAACCGAATCAAAGAGGTAAAGAATCTGTATTCTGAAAACTACAGAACACTTGTGAAAGAAACTGAAGAAGACACAGAGAGATGGGAAAACATTCCATGCTCATGGATTGGAAGAACAAATATTGTCAAAATGTCTATACCACCTAAAACAATCTACACATTCAATGCAATCCCTATCAAAACACCATTAACATTTTTCACAGAGCTAGAACAAATAATCCTAAAATTGTATAGATGCAGAAAAGACCCCAAGTAGCCAAAGGAATGTTGAAACAAAACAAAACAAAACAAAAACAAAGCTGGGGGCATCATGTTGCCTGACTTCAAGCTATATTACAAAGCTGTAGTCATCAAGACAGTGTGGTACTGGCACTAAAACAGACATACAGTTTAATGGAACAGAATAGAGAATCCAGAAATGAACCCTCAACTCTGTGGTCAACTAATCTTTGACAAAGCAGAAAAGAATATCCAGTGGTAAAAAGACAGTCTTCAACAAATACTGTTGGGAAAATTGGACAGCCACATGCAGAAGAATGAAACTGAACCATTCTCTTACACCATACACAAAGATAAACTAAAAATGAATGAAAGTCCTAAATGTGAGGCAGGAATCCATCAAAATCCTAGAGGAGAACATAAGGAGCAACTTCTTCAACCTCAGCTGCAGTCACTTCTTGCCAGACACATTTCTAAAGGCAAGGGGAACAAAAGCAAAATGAACCATTGTGACTTCAGCAAGATAAAAAGCTTTTGCACAGCAAAGTAAACTATTGACAAAACCAAAAGACAACCTACAGAATGGGACAATATATTTGCAAATGACATTACAGATAAAAAGCTGGTATCCAAGATCTATAAAAAAACTCAACACCCCCCCTTCAAAGAAAACCCAGTCAGGAAATGGGCAGAGGAATGAACAGATATTTCTCCAATAAAGATATACAAATGGCCAACAGACACATGAAAAATTGTTCCACATCACTGGGCATTAGGGAAATATAATTGAAAATCACAATAAGATACCACCTCACACCAGTCAGAATGGCTAAAATTAACAAATCCAGAAACAATTGTTGGTGGGGATGTAGAGAATGGGAAACTCTCCTACAGTATTGGTGGGAATGCAAACTGTTACAGCCACTCTGGAAAAGAGTATGGAGGTTCCTCAAAAGATAAAAATAGAGCTTCTCTATGGCCCAGGGATCGCACTACTAGTTACTTACCCAAAGGATATAAATGTTATGATCCATAGGGGCACACTTGCCCCAATGTCTATAGCAGCAATGTCCACAATAGCCAAATTATGGAAAGACCCCAGATGCCCATTGACAGAAAATGGATAAAGAAGTTGTGAGATAGACAGATGATGATAGATGTTAGATGATAGATAGATGATGATGATAGATAGATAGATAGGTATAGCTAGCTAGCTAGCTAGATGATAGATAAATATAGTGGAATATTTTTTCTCAGCCACCAAAATGAAGGAAATCTTACCATTTACAACTACATGGATGGAACTGGAGAGTATTATGCTAAGTGAAATAAGTCAATCAGAGAAAGACAATTACCATATGATTTCACACATATGTGGAATTTAAGAAACAAAATAGAAGATCATAGGGGAAGGGAGGGAAAAATAAAATAAGATTATATTAGAGAGGGAGACAAAGCATAAGAAACTCTTAACTATAGGAAACCAACAGGGTTGTTGGATGGGAGGTGATTAGGGGGATGGATGATGGGCACATGATGTAATGAGTACTGTGTGTTATATGCAATGGATGAATATCTGAACTCTACATCTGAAACTAATGATACCTATATGTTAACTAATTGAATTTAAATAAAATAAGTTAAAAATATCTAAGGAACTCCTCAAACAACATCAGAGAAAGAATACAATTTACAAAATAGGCAAAGGACTTGAATAGACATTTCTCCAAAGAACATATGTAAGTGCCCAATAAGCACATGAAAGATGCTCTACTTCACCAAATAATTTGGGAAATGCAAATCAAACCTACATGCAGATACCACTTTATATCCATTAGGATGGCCATTATCTAAAAAAAAAAAAAATAAAACAAACTCAGAAAACTATAAATATTGGCAAAGATATAGAGAAACTGGAACACTTGTGCACTGTCGGTGGTAATATAAAATGGCATAGTTGCTGTGGAAAACAAGATGGGAGTTCCTCTAAGAATTAAGAATAGAATTACCCTATAATCCAGCAATTCTTCTTCTGGGTAAATACCCCACAAAATGAAAGCAGGATTTTGAACAGAGAATTGTACACTCATGTTCATAGTAAAACAAGTAAAATATGGTACACACAAACAATGAAATATTATTCACCTTAAAAAAGAAAAGACATTCTACAATATGGTACAACATGGCTGAAGCTTGAAGACATTACACTAAGTGAAATAAGCAACTCATAAAAACGCACAAAAAAAACACACTTATAAAGTAATTAGAGTAGTCCAATCAGAGTCAGAAAGTAGGATGGTGGCTGCTAGGGCTGAGAGAGACAGGGAATGAAGAGTTATTGTTTAATGGGCACAGAGTTTCAGTTTTTCAAGATGAAAATAGTTATTGAGATGGATGGTAGTGATGGCGGCACAACATTATAATTGTATTTAATACCACTGAACTGTACACTTAAAAATAGTTAAGATGATAGTTTTTGTTGTTACCATAATAAATTTTTTTCTAAGATTTTGAGGCTAAGAAGAAAGATGTCCGTCCTTCCTTCCTCCCTTCCTTCCTTCCCTCCTTTCTTTCTTTCTTCCTTCCCTCCTTCCTTCCTTCCCTCCTTCCCTCCCTCCCTCCTTCCTTCCTTCCCTCCCTCCCTCCCTCCCTCCCTCCCTCCCTCCCTCCCTCTCTTTCTTTCTTTCTTTCTTTCTTTCTTTCTTTCTTTCTTTCTTTCTTTCTTTCTTTCTTTCTTTCTTTCTTTCTTTCTTTCTTTCTTTCTTTCTTTCTTTCTTTCTTTCTTTCTTTTTTTCTTTCTTTCTTCTTTCTTCTTTCTTTCTTTCTTTTCTTTCTTTTTCTTTCTTCTTTCCTCTTTCTCCCTCCCTCCCTCCCTCCCTTCCTCCCTCCCTCCCTCCCTCCTTCCTTCCTCTCCTCTCCTTCTCTCTTTCTCTCCCTCTTTTCCTTCCTTCCTTCCTTAGTTCCTTCTTCTTTTCTTTCTTTCTTTCTTTCTTTCTTTCTTTTTCTTTCTTCTTTCTTTTTCTTTCTTTCTTTTTTTTCTTTCTTTCTTTTTCTTTCTTTCTTTTTCTTTCTTTCTTACTTTCTTTCTTTCTTTCTTTCTTTCTTTCTTTCTTTCTTTCTTTCTTTCTTTCTTTTCTTTCTTTCTTTCTTTCTTTCTTTCTTTCTTTCTTTCTTTCTTTCTTTCTTTCTTTCTTTCTTTCTTTCTTTCTTTCTTTCTTTCTTTCTTTCTTTCTTTCTTTCTTTCTTTCTTTCTTTCTCTTTCCTTCTTTCTTTCCTTCTTTCTTTCATAATGTCTTTCTCTGGTTATAGTATCAGCATAAATGCTGGCCTCATAGAATGTATTTGGAAGTTTTTCTTCAATTTGTTGAGCTTATTCTGTGGTCTAATATGTGATCTCTTCTGGAGAATATTTCATGTTCATGTAAAAACAAGGTATATTCTGTTTTTAGGATGGAATGTTCTGAATATATCTGTTAAGTCTGTGTGGTGCAGTGTGTCATTCAAAGGCCTTGTTTCCTTGTTGACTTTTTGCTTAGATGATCTGTTAATTGGTGTGAGTGGGGTGTTCAAGTCCCCTACTATTATTGTATTATTATCAGTGAGTTCATTTATGTTTGTTATTGTCTTATATATTTGGGTGCTCCCATGTCGAGGGCATAAATATTTACACTTGTTATATTTTCTTGTTGGATTTTCTCCTTCATTATTTTATAGTGTCCTTCTCTGTCTCTTCTTACAATCTTTGTTTTAAAGTCTATTTTCTGATATAAGTATTGCTACTCTGGCTTTATTTTGACATCCACCTATGTGATAAATGTTTCTCCATCCTCTCACTTTCAATCTGCAGGTGTCTTTAGGTGTAAAAGGAGTCTCTGGTAGGCAGCATATAGATGGGTCTTATTTGCTTACCCATTTTGATGCCCTATGTCTCTTGGAACATTTGATCCTATTACACTCAAAGTAATTATTGATAGATAGGTATTTATTGCCATGTTGTTACAGTTTTGTGGTTATTTTTCTAGTTAGTTTTTCTCTGATCTTTTCTTCTCGTGCTATTTCATGGTTTGCTGGTTTTCTTGCGTGAAACACTTGGATTCCTAACTCTTTATTTCTTGCATATCTATTACTGTTTTTTTCATTGTGGTTACCCTTCAGTTTATATATAACCTGCATTTGGTGTTCTACATTAAGCTGATGGTCACTTAATTTTGAAGTCATTATTTACTCCTCTTCACTTCACATTTCAGATATTTGGTATCATAATTTACATTTTTTTAAAATTTTTTACTTCTCTTGACTGATTTTTTACAGACATACTTAGATTTTTTTTGTACTTCCTATTTTTCTTAATCCTACTTATTGTTTTGCACTCACAGTCTCCCATTACATTTCTTAGAGGGCTGCTTTAGTGGTCATGAATTCCTTTAACTTTTGTTTGTCCGGGAAACTATCTCTCCTTCTATACTGATTAATAGCCTTGCTGGATAGGGTGTTCATGGCACGAGTTTTTCTCATTCGGCATTGAATATATCAGGCCACCCCTTCTGGCTTGCAGAGATTCTAAAAATCCACTGATTTTTATGGGGTTTTCATTGTATGTAACTATTCTTTTCTCCCTTGCAACTTCTACAATTTTTTATTATTATTTTTTACTATTTTCATTTCTCTGTGCCTGCATGTGGACCACCTTGGGTTGGATTGATTCGGGGATATCTGTGCCTCCTGGATCTGGATTTCTGATTCCTTAACTAGGAAAGTTTCAGCTACTATTTCTTCAAATACATTTTATGCCCCTCTTTCTCTTTCTTCTCCTTTTAGGATCCCTATAATATGAATGTTATTACAGTAAATGGTGTCACTGAATTTTGTACATGTATTCTCATCATGCAGTAATTTTTTTTTTTAAAAAGATTTTATTTATTTGACAGAAAGAGACACAGCGAGAGAGGGAACACAAGCAGGGGGAGTGGGAGAGGGAGAAGCAGGCTTCCTGCTGAGCAGAGAGCCCAGTGTGGGGCTTGATCCCAGGACTCCAGGATCA
Source organism: Zalophus californianus (assembly GCF_009762305.2). Taxonomy (NCBI): domain Eukaryota; kingdom Metazoa; phylum Chordata; class Mammalia; order Carnivora; family Otariidae; genus Zalophus; species Zalophus californianus. Next base: position 2,267,653 of record NC_045613.1, on the reverse strand, counting down.
CGACCTGAGCCGAAGACAGATGCTTAATGACTGAGCCACCCAGGCGCCCCTCATTATGCAGTAATTTTTGTCTCTCTCTTCAGTTTGCTTTACATTAGTCTATCCTCCACAGCGCTGATACATTACCCTGATTATTCAGGCTACTATTTATGCCAATATTTTATTTTTAATTTCATTTACTGAGGTCTTCATATGTTATTTTTTATCTCTTTGTTGAAAGTCTTAATGAAGTTCTCCACCCTTTTTTGAAGTCCAGTGAATATCTTTATGACAACTACTTCAAATTCTCTATTATAAATTCAATAAGATGGCAGCATTATGAGAGGACCCTAGGCATACCTTGTCCCTTAAACACAACTAGATAACTATTAATCATTCTGAATACACAATAATAGGCCTGAGGACTCACAGAACAAACTAAAGAAAGAGAAAAGGCCACATCAAGGAAGGTAGGAAGTATGGAGACATGATTTAGGGGACAAACAGACCATGGTATTGTGGAAGGGAGGGAGTCTTGATCATAAATAATGTGAGAGAGTGGACTACACAGGGATATACAGAAGGAGAACACTTCCCCAAAGACATTGGCTGGGGAAAAAAGAGAGGGGCTGGTGTTTGTGAGTTTTTGCAACCAGCAGGCTCAAAGACTGGAGTTTTAGAAGTCTGTGGGCTTGGCTGGGAAATAAACCTGAGGATACTGCTCTACTCCTGGGGAGAAAGCAGGCAAGCAACCCTGAGATAGATGGCATGTTCCGAAGTATACCTAAGACACACAGGGAAAGATTACTTACTCTTCTTTGAGTGCCTTTGCGAGACATCCCTCTCTGGGGACAGTGGCTGCCACTTTGTTTCTCCCACCCCTGAGCATAGGCTCAGAGACACCTGCCAAGGGTGGCTAACACAAATAGTGCCTATTTTGCCTGCTTTCTCCAAATCACATGCCCCTGCCTCTAGCACAACTGCCTTTCTAGGTCAAACCTGCACTGGTTCCAGCAGGTGAAACCTTTACGCAGGAGACCAGCACAGGTACCTTGCCACACTAGGTCCATAAAGCTTGGAGTTTTAAAAGTCATCAGATTTGGCTGTGATAAAGACCAAAGTGCATTGTGCTGCTTCAGAAAGACAAGGAATCTTGAGATGGTGTGAAACAGTGGATCTGAAAAATGCCCAGGACACACTAGAGAAAATTATTCACCATTCTGAGAGGGTTTCTCTGGGAGCAACAATCATGAACTCCCCCTCTGGGGAAAAAGAAGCTGGCTGGCATCATTTTCTCTCCTGCCATCCAGCATAAGCCAGCTTTACTAAATAGTACAGTGTCAGTACTGGGTGCCTAAACTGCTTACAACCGGTCACATCTCCCTGTGCTCTGCTGGTCCTGCTTCTCTCTGGTAAGTGTGCCTAAGGACCAGTGCATGGGGCCTCTTCCAGAGAAGAGCAGCACAAATGCACACATGCTCCACATGTACTGACGACAGACTTCTGAAAAGCTTCAATTCTAGGGGAAAAGCATCAGATCTCATATAACAAGCAGATGAGAGCACACCTGCTTAAAACTCATCATAATCTGGACAAGGTACAAACACTGCCCATTGCTGGCAAGGAGAGCCTCTGCAGACAATTGGTCTGAAGGACACAGCAGCAGGGTGCAGGCAGCACACACCAGAGACACTCCCTGATGTGACAGACCCAGGACATTATATGACCTCTTCTTCACAAAGCCGCTATTCATAGGAGCAGGAAACATAACATGATTTTCTTTTTTAAAAAGATGTATTTATTTGAAAGAGAGAGAGAGAGAGCAGGGAGAAAGGCAAAGGGAGAGGGGAGAGAGAATCTCAAGCAGACTCCCCAGTGAGCACGGAGCTCAACACCGGGCTCAATCCCGCCACCCCAGGATCATAATAACCTGAGCCAAAACCAAAATCAGACACTTAACCAACTGCACCACCAATGTGCCCCTAACAGGATTTTCTAATACAAAGAAGACTACACAGACTTAGACAAAATGCTGGATGGAGAAATTCATCCACAAAGAAAGAAAAAGAAAGATCTCATGGCCAGAAATCTAATCAAAATAGATATAAGTAATATTGTTGATGCATAATTTAAATAAACAAACATAATGATACTTGCTAGACTTGAGAAAAGCATGAAAGACATCAGGGAGATCCTTACCACAGAGATAAAAGAACTAAAAAAAAATCAGAAATGAAAAATGCAATACCAAGATTCAAATTGACTTGTGGTAATAACCACAGAAATGAAAGAAGCAGAAGAATGAGTAACTGATATAGAAGATACAATTATGGAAAATAATGAAGCTGAATGAAAGAGGAAGAAGAATGACAGATTATGAGATCAGGCAACTCAAAGACTCCATCAAATATAATAACATTTGTATTATAGGAGTTCCAGAACAAAAAGAGAAAAGAGAGCAGAAAAAAGTAATTGAGAAAGTTAGAGCTGAAGACCTCCCTAATCTGGGAAGGGAAACAAACATCCACGTCTATTAGGCACAGAGAACTCTCATCAAATTCAACAAAAGCATGTTAACACTTTGGTATTATGTTAACACAAGACATCTTGTAGTTAAATTTTCAAAATATGGTAAAAAAGAAAAAAATCCTAAAAGCAGCAAGAAAAAAGAAGTCCCTAACTTCAAGGGAAGACCTATAAGGTTAGCTGCAGGTTTATTAACAGAAATTTTTCAAGCCAGAAGAGAGTGGCATGATATATTCAAAGTGCTGAATGGGAAAAATCTGCAGCCAAGAATACTTTATCCAGCAAGGCTATCATTCAAAATAGAAGGAGAGAGATAAAGTGTTTCCCAAACAAAAACCAAGGGAATTCATCACCACTAAACCTGTCAGGCAAGAAATATTAAGATCAACACTTTGGGTGGGAAGGAAAGAACAAAAGTGTCAAAGACTAGAAAGGAACAGAGAAAATCTCCAAAATAATGATAAAACAATAAAATAAAACTAAATACATATTTATCAATAATAACTCTGAATGTAAACAGACTAAATGCTCCAATCAAAAGATATAGGATGTCAAAATGGATTAGAAAAATAAGACCCATTTATATGCTGCCTCCAAGAGACTCATTCATTCAAGACCTGCAGATTGAAAGTGAGGATATAGGGACACATTACATGCAAATGGATGTCAAAAGAATGCCAGAAGAGTAATACTTATATCAGACTAGATTTTACACTAAAGGCTGTAACAAGAGATGAAGAAGGGCACTATAACATAATGAAAGGTACTATGCAACAAGAAGATAGAACAGTTATAAGTATTTACGCCCCCAACATGGGAGCACCCAAATATATAAAACAATTAATAACAAACATAAAGGAACTCATTGATAATAACACAACAGTAGTAGGAGACTTTAACACCCATCTTACAGCAATGGACCGATCATCTAGGCAGGAAATTAACCAATAAACAAGGGCTTTGAATGATACACTGGGCCAGTGGACTTAACATATAATCAAAGCATTTCATCCTGAAGAACCAGAATACATATTCCTTCTAAGTGAACATGTAAACTCTCCAGAATAGATCATATACTGGATCACAAATCAGGCCTCAATAGCTACAAAAAGATTGAGATCATAGCATTCATCTTTTCTGACCACAATGCTATGGAACTTGAGGTCAACCACAAGAAAAAGTTTGGAAAGACCACAAACACATGGGTTTAAAGAACATCCTACTAAAGAATGAATGGGTAAACCAGGAAATTGAACAAGAAATAAAAAACACATGGACACAAATGAAACTCAAATCATGATGGTCCACAATCTTTGAGATGCAGCCAAAGCAGACATAAGAGTAATGTATATAGCAATACAAGCCTACTTCAAGAAGCAAGAAAATTCTCAAATAAACATCCTAACATTACAGCTGAAGTTTCTGCTCTTTGACAATTACATGAGAGAATGATAACTTGCAGCTTCCTGTTCCAATTTTCTGTTTTATTTAATTCTATCTGTGTCATTAGCACTCATTAATCACAGGTCCAAACTTATTGATCAAAGTATTTACCTCTGTCCTACAAGTCAACTTCCCTGGGACTCATCATTCGTATATACAGCATGGATCCAAGGCTGAGATGATAGCCTCTTTGATATCCAACTCTCTCACCAAGATAATATTTTTTCTGTCAATAAATTATAATAAACTATCCAGGACCAGCAGTCAGGCAACTAGAGATCACCCCTATAGTATAGAGTTGTCCAAATTCTTCAAACTAACCAATCTTAAATGGTTTTCTCTGCCCTTCCTTGACTTTCCTGAAGAAACCTCTGGATTGCTTTGATATTAAATGAGTATCATTGAAAATATGACACTCCAGAAGAAGGAGTTAAGACTGCAGAATAGTGGGGGACCCTCAAACACAGCTAGATAATATTAAATACTCTGAACAAGAAGTATTGATCTGAAGACTGAGAGAACAAACTGCACAACTAGAGGTAGAAAAATGACCACTTCGTGGAAGGTAGGAGCTGTGGAGGATTGATTTGGGGTGGGGAAGAACTGTGGGAACTGTGGGTGAGAGGGAACCCCAAACATGTAGAGGAGCAAGAGAGAAAGAAGAGAGAGTGAAAGAGTGACAGCATGTGCAGTGAATGGCAAAAGAAAAACTGTTCCCCAATCACATTGACTAGGAAAAGAAGAGGGTTGACCACAAGTCTATACAAGGAGTGAAGCTCAAAATCTGAAGTTTTAGAAGCCTGTGTCATCTCTAGGAAGGCCAGAGGAGAAGGACAGCTTATATTCAATGTGAATGGGAAAATTATGTAACCAAGAATACGAGATCCAGCAAGGCTATCATTCAGAATAGAAGGAGAGAAAAAGAGACAAAGAAAAAGTAGAGGATTTCATGACCATTAAACTAGTCCTGCAAGAAATATGAAGGGGAACTCTTGGAATGGGAAACAGAGACCAAAAGTAACAAAGAAAAGAAAAGAATGAAAAACATCCCTCAGAAACACCAACTTTACAGGTATCATGATAGCAATAACTTCATATCTATCAGTAATCACTCTGAATGTAAACGGACTAAGTGCTCTAATCAAAAGACATAGAGTGTCAGACAGGATAAAGAAACAAGAGCCATCTATATGGTGCTCTCAAGAGACTCATTTTAGACCTAAAATCATCTACAGATTGAAAGAGTGAGGGGGTGCAGAAACATTTACCATGCACATGGAAGTGGAAAGAACTCTAGGGTAGCAATACCTATATAAACAAAATAGATTTAAAAACAAAACGAAACAAACAACTTTTTAAAAAAGCTCTACTTATTTATTTGAGAGGAAGAGTATGAGAGAGAGAGAGAGAGATCATGAGCAAGGGGAAGGGGTAGAGGGAAAAGCGGACCCCCGCTGAGCAGGGAGCCAGATGTGGACTCAATCTCAGGACTCTGGGATCACGACCGGAGCCAAAGGCAGATGCTTAACGGGCTGAGCCCAACAAAAATTTTAGAACAAAGCCTGTAACAAGAGAAAAATAAGGACACTACATAATCATAAAGGGAACAATCCAACAGATATATAACGATTATAAATACTTACGCACCCAAAATGGGAGCACCCAAATACATCAAGCAACTTATACCAAATATAAAGAAAATAATGGGCAGTAACACAATAATAGCAGGGGATATTAACACACCACTTACATCAATGGAGAGATCATCCAAACAGAAAACCATAAGAAAACAGTAGCATTAAATGACACATTTGACCAGATGGGTCTAACAGAAGGTGTTCAGATCACTCCAACCGAAAACAACAGAGTACACATTCCTTTCAAGTGCACATGGAGCAATCCCCAGAACAGATCACATATTAGCCCACAAAAGAAGTCTCAACAAGTTTTGGAAAGTCCAAGTCATATTGTGCATCTTTTCTGACCACAGTGGTATAAAATGAGAAGTCAAACACAAGAAAAAATCTGGAAAGGACATAAATACATGGAGGTTAAATACCATGCTACTGAACAATCAATGGGTCAACCAAGAAGTCAAAGAGGAAATTAAAAAAAAAAAAAAAAAGGACATGGAGACTAACAAAAATGAAAATACCATGGTCCAAAACTTTTGGGAGGTGTCAAAAGAGGTCCAAATAGGGAAGTTTATAGCAATACAGCCTCAAGGAATAAAAACATTTCTATTAAACAACCTAACCTTACGCTTGAAGGAGGTAGAATAGAGAAGAGCAAACAAAACCCAAAGCCAGAAGAATTAAGGAAATAATGGTTAGAGAAGAAAACAAAATAGCAACTCAAATACAATAGAATACATCAATGAAACCAGTAGGTCGTTCTTTGAAAAGATGAACAAAGTCAATAGACCTCTAGTTAGAGTAATCAGTGAGAGAGACAGAAGGAGGGAATAAGGGAGGGGAGACAGAGAAGGACGGAGACTCAAATTCAGAAATGAGAGAGGACAAATAACTGATACCACAGAAATACAAAGGGTGATAAGAGAATATTTTGAAAAATTATATGCCGAAAAGTGAGACAACTTAAGAAAGGATAAGAAGAAATGGATAAATTCCAAGAAACATAAGAAAGAAATGGATAAATTCCAAGAAACATAAAACCTTCCAAAACTGAAGCAGGAAGAAAATTTGAAGAGGCCAATTCACCAGCAAAGAAATTGAATTAGTCCAAAAACCACCACCACCACCACCACCACCACCACCACCACCACCACCACCAACACTACCACCACCACCACCACCAACAACAACAGCAGAACATACCAACAAGCAAAAGTCCAGGAACAGATGGCCTCACAGGCTATTTCTACCCAGCACTTAAAGAAGAATTAATACATATTCCTCTCAAACTATTCCACAAGAGAAGAGGATGGAAGTCTTACAAATTAATCGTATGAGGCCGGCATCACTCTAATTCCAAAATGAGATAAAAACAAAACAAAACAAAACAAAAAACACTCCCCAAAAAGAGACTACAGTTCAGTATCTCTAGGTAACCTAGATGCAAAATATCTAGATAACCTAGATACAAAAATCCTCAACAAAATATTGGCAAACCAAGTCCAGCAATACATTTAAAATGTCATTTATCTCAAATAACACGGATTTGTTCCTGGGATCAAAGGGTGCAAGGGTGGTTCAATATTTGTAAATCAATCACTGTGACGCATCACAATAACACAAAAGGATGAGAAAACCATATGATCATTTCAGTAACTGCAGACAGAGCATTTGACAAAGTACAACATGCACCTATGATAAGATAACTCAACAAGGTAGGGTTAGAGGGAACATTCCTCAGCATATATTAAAAATCCCACAGCTAACATTATCCTCAGTAGAAAACAACAACAACAACAACAACAACAACAACAACAACAACAAAAACTGAGAGATTTCCCCTAAGGTCAGGAAGTAGATAAGAATGCCCACTCTCACTAGAAAATGATTAGCCGGCCCGCCTAGGTGGCTCAGTCGCTAAGTGTCTGCCTTTGGCTCAGGTCGTGATCCCAGCGTCCTTGGATCGAGCCCCGCATCGAGCCCTGCATGGGTCTCCCTGCTCCGCTGGAATCCCGCTTCTCCCTCTCCCACTCCCCCTGCTTGTGTTCCCTGTCTCACTGTGTCTCTCTCTCTGTCAAATAAACACATAAAATCTTTTAAAAAGAAAAAGATTAGCAAATAAAGCCTAAAACCGGCAGAAGAAGGGAAATAATAGAGATTGGAGCCAAAATAAGCGATATAGAAACAACAACAACAACAAAACCACCACAGATCAACAAGACTAAGAACTGGTTCTTCAAAAGAATGAATAAAATTGATAAGCCTCTAGCCAGACTTATCAAACAGAAGAGAGAAAGGAGCCAAATAGATAAAATCACAAATGAAAGAGAGAAGATCACAACAAACATAACAGAAATGCAAACAATCAAAACAGAATACTATGAAAACTTATATGCCAACAAACTGAGCAACCTGGAAGAAGTGGGCAAATTCCTAGGGACATACAAACTACCAAAACTGAAACAGGAAAGAAATGGAAAATCTGAACAGATCCATGGCCAGGAAAGAATCTGCATCAGTAATCAAAAATCTCCCAACAAACAAAAGTCCTGGGCCAGATGGCTTCCCAGGGGAACTCTACTGGACCTTTAAAGAAGAGTTCATATGTACTTTTCTCAAACTGTTCCAAAAAATACAAATGGAAGGAAATCTTCCCCATTCCTTCTATGAGGCCAGCACTACCTTGAATCCAAATCCAGGCACAGACCCCACTGAAAAGGAGAACTACAGGCCAATATCCTTGATGAACATGAATGCAAAAATGCTCAACCAGATCCTCGCAAATCAGATTCAACAGTACCTTAAAAGGATTCTTCACCGTGATCAAGTGGGATTTATTCCTGAGCTGCAGGTGTGGTTCAATCATTGCAAATCAATCACGCGACAGGCCACATTAATAAAAGAAAGGAGCAGAACCACATGGTCCTCTCAATAGATGCAGAAAAAGCATTTGACAAGATACAGCATCCTTTCTTGATAAAAGACCTCATCCTTTAGTAGGGATAGATGGACCATACCTCAACATCATAAAGGCCATATGCGAAAGACCCAGAGCTAATATCACCCTCAAGGGGGAAAAATGAGAGCCTTTCTCCTACCTATGGTCAGGAACATGATAGGAATGTCCACTGTCACCTCTGCTACTTAACATAGTCCTGGAAGTCTTAGCCTCAGCAATCAGACAACAAAAAGAAGTAAAAAGGCACCCAAATTGGCAAGGAAGAAGCCAAACTTTCACTATTTGCATATGACATGATACTCTATGTAGAAAACCCAAATAATTGCTAGAACTCATACATGAATTCAGCAAAGTCACAAGATATAAAATCTATGTGCAGAAGTCTGTTGCATTTCTATGCACTAGTAACGAAGCCACAGAAAAAGAAATCAAGGAATCCAACCCATTTGCAACTGCACCAAAAACCACCACATACGTAGGGATGATATCAATGAAAGAGGTAAAAGATCTGTACTCTGATAACCATAGAACACTTGTGAGAGAAATTGAAGAGGACACAAAGAAATGGAAAAGCATCCCAAGCTCATGGAGTGCAAGTAGACACGTTGTCAGAATGTGTATACTACACAAAGCAATCTACACATTTAATGAAATCCCTATCAGAATACCACCAGCGTATTTCCTGGAGCTAGAACAAGGAATCCTAAAATTTGCATAGGTTCACAAAAGACCCCAAAGAGCCAAAGCAATCCTGAAAAAGAAAACCAAAACTGGCAGCATCAGGATTCCAGACCTCAAGCTCTATTACAGAGCTGTGGTCATCAAGACAGCATGGTACTGGCACGAAAACAGACACATAGATCAATGGAACAGAATAGAGAGCCCAGAAGTGGACCCTCAACTCTGTGGTCAACTAATCTTTGAGGAATCAGGAAAAGAGTAGCCACAGCAGGAAAAGAGACAGTCTCTTCAACAAATGGCATTGGGGGAACAGGAGGGCAACATGCAGAAGACTGAAACAGGGCCACTTTCTTATACCACACACAAAAATAAGTTCAAAATGGGTTCAAAAAACCTGAATGTGGGAGACAGGAAACCATCAAAATCCTAGAGGCAGCAACTGCTTTGACCTCGGCTATAGCATGTTCTTATTAGACACATCGCCAGAGGCAAGGGAAACAAAAGCAAAAATGAACTACTGGGACTTCAACAAGATTAAAAACTTCTGCACAGCAAAGGAAACAGTCAACAAAACTAAAAAGTAATCTACAGAATGGGAGAAGATATGTGCAAACATATTTGATACAGGGTTAGTATCCAAAATCTATAAAGAAGTTATCAAACTCAATGCCCCCAAAACAAACAATCCAGTTAAGAAATGAGCAGAAGACATGAATAGACACTTTTTCAAAGAAGACATCCAGATGGCTAATAGACACTTGAAAACATGCTCACCAGCACTCATCATCAGGGAAATACAAATGAAAACCACAATAAGATACCACCTCACATCTGTCAAAATGGCTCAAATGGGGGTAGCAAGATGTCGGAGGAATAGGAGACCTGGATTTTGTCTGGTCCCAGGAATTCAGCTGGTTAGGGATCAAACCATTTTGAAAACCCCCTAACTCAACAAGAGATCGAAGAAAAGAATAGCAACAAGTCTCTGAACAGAAAAGCGACCACTTTCTGGAAAGTAGGACATGCAGAGAAGGGTATCTGAGGTGATATTCGGGAGGATAGACAGAGGGGGAGGGGGCCTCCGTCGGCTGCTTCTGGCAAGTGGTAGAGCAGCGGAGCACAAAATCGGAACTTTCAGAAGACTGCTCCACTGAGAGATGTCACTCCAGTGGCTAAGTCGGGGGGTGGGGTGTTGGGGGTGGTGGAACCTTCTCTGGGACAGTGTGGTCTCAGGACCCTCCGGGTCACAGAAAGACCAGGGCTGCCTGAGTGTGGCAGAGCTCCCAGGTATCAGAGCAGGGAAGCTGGATGCATAGACAGAGCCGAGGAGTGGGCTCTCAGCTTGGGGTTGCCATAAACTGTGATCCATGGCACCGTCGGGCCACTGCTCCTCCAGCAGGGACGCAACAAGTGGCAGATCTGGGGAGACTCCCCTTCCTTCCCTGGGAGGAATGGAGCAGGAGTGCACCCACAGGGATCTGCTGGGTTTGGAGCCTCCACTCGGGGTCGGGTGCCAGAGATAAAAACACTCGGTCACAGGCCGGCTGATCATGGAGTGTGGCCAGAGACCGGTGAGACGGGAGTGACTGACTCCTTTTCTCTGCGGCTCACTGAGGAATGGGGCCCCAAGTTCTTGGCTCCGCCGGGGGGCGGGGTGGAGATTGGGAGGCCACCATTTTCACTCTCCTCCAAAGCTCTATGGAAAGCTTGCAGGGAACAAAAGCTCCCGATAGCAAATCTGAGCAGATTACTTAGCCCAGACACGGCAAAGGCGGGTCAATTCTGCCTCCAGCAAAGTCATTTGGGAACCACAGCAACAGGCCCCTCCCCCCAGAAGATCAGCAAGAACAGCCAGCCAAGACCAAGTTTACTGATCAATGAGAACAGCAGAACTCCAGCGCTAGGGGAATACTGCACATAGAATTCATGGCTTTTCCCCCTGCTTCTTTAGTCTTTCAAAGTTAATTTTTATAATTTTCTTTTTCTTTCTTTTTTTAAATTATTCTTTTTCCCTTCTTCAACCAACATCTTATCAATCCCTTTTTTAAAAAAATATTTTTTGTTTTTCATTTTTAGAGTCATGTTCTATACATATATATACGTTGTCCTCTCTTTAAAATTTTGAGATACAGTTTCTTCTAACAGATCACAATGTACCCTAAAATCTCCAGTGTATGTCTTTGTTCTAGTCTCCTGCCTGATAACATTCTCTCCCCTTTTTTTAAATCCTCTTTTTTTTTTCAACCAACTTCTTATCAATTCCATTTATAGAATCTTTTGTAATTTTCATTTTTACACTCATATTACATCCCTTCATCGTAGTAACCATTATTTTCTACATATATAAGTTTTTCTTTCTTTAAAATTCTTGGAGGTACTTTCTTCAAACAGACCAAATAAGCCCAAAATATAGTGTGTGGCACTGATCTATGCACCAGCCTGATCATATTGGATCATATTCTGTTTTTGTTTTGTTCTGTTTTGTATTTGTTTGATTTTATCTTTTTCTTTTTCTTTTTTTTTTTTCTATTTCTTTTTTCTTTCTCACCTTTCTTTTGCCCTGGTTTCAGGTCTCCTATGATTTGTTTAGTGTACATTTTTCTCAGGTCGTTGTTACCATGTAAGCATTTTGTTCTCTCATTCACCTATTCTTCTCTGAACAAAATGACAAGAGGGAAAAAAATTACATCAACAAGAACAACAAGCAGTACCGACTACCAGGGACCTAATCAATACGGGCATTAGTAGGACGTAAGAACTAGAGTTCAGAATGACCATTTTAAAGATACTAGCTGGACTTGAAAAAAGCATGGAAGTTATTAGAGAAACGCTTTCTGGAGAAATAAAAGAACTAAAATCTAACCAAGTTGAAATCAAAAAGGCTATCAATGAGGTGCAATAAAAAATGGAGGCTCTAACTGCTATGATAAATGAGGCAGAAGAGAGAATTAGTGATATAGAAGACCAAATGATGGAAAATAAAGAAGCTGAGAAAAAGAGACATAAACAACTACTTGATCATGAGGGCAGAATTTGAGAGAAAAGTGATACCATGAGATGAAATAATATTAAAATAATTGGGATCCCAGAAGAAGAAGAAAGAGAGAGGGGGACAGAAGGCATATTGGAGCAAATTATAACAGAGAACTTCCCTAATTAGAGGAAGGAAACAGGCATCAAAATCCAGGAGGCACAGAGACCCCTCTCAAAATCAATAAAAATAGGTCAACACCCCAGCATCTAATAGTAAAACTTACAAGTCTGAGAAACAAGGAGAAATCCAGAAAGCAGGCCGGGAGAAGAGATTTGTATCCTACAATGGTAGAAACATTAGATTGGGAACAGACCTATCCACAGAGACATGGCAGGCCAGAAAGGACTGGCATGATATATTCCGAGCACTGAATGAGAAAAATATGCAGCCAAAAATATTACATCCAGCTAGGCTGTCATTGAAAATTGAAGGAGAGATAAAAAGCTTCCAGGACAAACAAAACCTAAAGGAATTATTTGCAAACAAAAAACCAGCCCTACAAGGAATATTGAAAGGGGTCCTCTAAGCAAAGACAGAGCCTAAAAGCAACATAGACCAGAAGGGAACACAGACAATATACAGTAACAGTCACCTTACAGGCAATACAATGGCACTAAATTCATATCTTTCAATAGTTACCTTGAATATAAATGGGCTAAATGCCCCAATCAAAAGACACAAGCTATCAGATTGGATTAAAAAACAAGACCCATCGATATTTTTTCTGCAAAAGACTCATTTTAGATCCAAAGACACTGCCATTGAAAGTGAAGGGGTGGGAAACCATGTACCATGCTAATGGACACCAAAAGAAAGCTGGGGTGGCAATCCTTATATCAGACAAAATAGATTTTAAACCAAAGACTGTAATAAGAGATGAGGAAGGACACTATATCTTACTTAAAGGGTCTATCCAACAAGAAGATCTAACAATTGAAAATATCTATGACCCTAACATGGGAACAGCCAATTATATGAGGCAATTAATAACAAAAGCAAAGAAACACATCGACAACAATACAATAATAATAGGGGACTTTAACACCTCCCTCACTGAAATGGACAGATCATTTAAGCAAAAGATCAAAAGGAAATAAAGACTTATTATTTATTATTTATTTATTTATTATTTATTTATATTTATTTTCTTTAAATTTTTATTGTTATGTCAATCACCATATTACATCATTACTTTTTTGTTTTGTTTTGTTTCTTTTTTGTGAATGGCTGTGAAGGGGCTTCTTATTGGTGAACAAAGAAAGTGGTTTCTTTTTTTTTATTTTTTATTGTTATGTTAATCACCGTACATCATTAGTTTTTTTAAATTTTTTATTGTTATCTTAATCACTATACATTACATCATTAGTTTTTGATGTAGTGTTCCATGATTCATTGTTTGTGCATAACACCCAGTGCTCCACGCAGAACTTGCCCTCTTTAATACCCATCACCAGGGTAACCCATCCCCCCAACCACCTCCCCTCTAGAACCCTGTTTGTTTTTCAGAGTACATCGTCTCTCATGGTTCGTCTCCCCCTCCAACTTACTCCTCCTCATTCTTCCCCTCCTGCCAACTTCTTCTTCTTTTTTTTTCTTAACATATATTGCATTATTTGTTGCATAAGTACAGATCTGTGATTCAACAGTCTTGCAAAATTCACAGCGCTCATCATAACACATACCCTCCCCAATGTCTATCACCCAGCTACCCCATCCCTCCCACCCCCTACCACTCCAGCAACCCTCAGGGGTTTCCTGAGATTAAGAACTCCTCATATCAATGAGGTCATATGATACATGTCTTTCTCTGATTGACTTATTTCACTCAGCATAACACCCTCCAGTTCCATCCATGTCGTTGCAAATGGCAAGATCTCATTTCCTTTAATGGCTGCATAATAATCCATTGTGTATGTATACCACATCTTCTTTACCCATTCATCTATCGATGGCCATCTTGGCTCTTTCCACAGTTTGTCTACTGTGGACATTGCTGCTATAAACTTTGGGGTGCACGTACCCCATCGGATCGCTACATTTTGTATCTTTGTGGTAAATACCCAGCAGTGCAATTGCTTGATCGTAGGGTAGCTCCATTTTCAACTGTTTAAGGAACCTCCAAACTGTTTTCCAGAGTGGTTGCACCAGCTTGCATTCCCACCAACAGTGTAGGAGGGTTCCCCTTTCTCCGCATCCCCGCCAACATCTGTCGTTTCCTAACTTGTTAATTTTAGCCATTCTGACTGGTGTGAGGTGGTATCTCATTGAGGTTCTGACATCGATTTCCCTGATGCCGAGCGGCGTTGATCACTTTTTCATGTGTCTGTTGGACATTTGGATGTCTTCTTTGGAAAAATGTCTGTTCATGTCTTCTGCCCATTTCTTGATTGGATTGTTTGTTCTTTGGGTGTTGAGTTTGATAAGTTCTTTATAGATTTTGGATATTAGCCCTTTATCCGATATGTCATTTGCAAATATTTTCTCCCATTCTGTCGGTTGTCTTTTGGTTTTGTGGACTGTTTCTTTTGCTGTGCAAAAGCTTTTAATCTTGATGAAATCCCAATAGTTCATTTTGCCCTGGCTTCCCTTGCCTTTGGCGATGTTTCTAGGAAGAAGTTGTTGCGGCTGAGGTCGAAGAGGTTGCTGCCTGTGTTCTCCTTTAGGACTTTGATGGACTCCTGTCTCACGTTTAGGTCTTTCAACCATTTGGAGTCTATTTTTGTGGGTGGTGTAAGGAAATGGTCCAGTTTCATTCTTCTGCATGTGGCTGTCCAATTTTCCCAACACCCTTTGTTGAAGAGACTGTCTTTTTTCCATTGGACATTCTTTCCTGCTTTGTCAAAGATGAGTTGACCATAGAGTTGAGGGTCCATTTCTGGGCTCTCTATTCAGTTCCATTGATCTATGTGTTTGTTTTTGTTCCAGTACCATACTGTCTTGATGATGACAGCTTTGTAACAGAGCTGGAAGTCCAGAATCGTGATGCCGCCACCTTTGCTTTTCTTTTTCAATATTCCTCTGGCTATTCGGGGTCCCTTCTTGTTCCAAACAAATTTTAGAATTATCTGTTCCATTTCTTTGAAAAAAGTGGATGGTGTTTTGATGGGGATTGCATTAAATGTGTAGATTGCTCTAGGTAGCATTGCATCTTCACAATGTTGGTTCTTCCAATCCATGAGCATGGAATGTTTTTCCATTTCTTTGTGTCTTCAATTTCTTTCATGAGTATTTTATAGTTTTCTGAGTACAGATCCTTTGTCTCTTTGGTTAAATTTGTTCCTAGATATCTTATGCTTTGGGGTGCAATTGTAAATGGGATCGACTCCTTGATTTGTCTCTCTTCTGTCTTGTTGTTGGTGTATAGGAATGCCACTGCATTGATTTTATATTCTGCTACTTTACTGAATTCCTGTATGAGTTCTAGTAGTTTTGAGGTGGAGTCTTTTGGGTTTTCCACATAAACTATCATATCATCTGCAAAGAGTGAGGGTTTGACTTCCTCTTTGCCGATTTGGATGCCTTTGATTTCTTTTTGTTATCTGATTGCTGTGATTAGGACTTTTAATACTATGTTGAATAGCAGTGGTGAGAATGGACATCCCTGCCGCGTTCCTGCCCTTAGGGGAAAGCTCTAAGCTTTTCCCCATTGAGAATGATATTCGCTGTAGGTTTTCACAGATGGCATTTATGATATTGAGGTATGTACCCTCTATCCCTATACTCTGAAGAGTTTTGATCAAGAAAGGATGCTGTACTTTGTCAAATGCTTTTTCTGCATCTATTGAGAGGATCATATGATTCTTGTTCTTTCTTTTGTTAATGTATTGTATCACGTTGATTGATTTGCGGATGTTGAACCAACCTGGGAGTCCAGGGATAAATCCCACTTGGTCATGGTGAATAATCCTTTTAATGTACTGTTGGATCCTATTGGCTAGTATTTTGGTGAGAATTTTTGCATCCATGTTCATCAAGGATATTGGTCTGTAATTCTCTTTTTTGATGGGGTCTTTGTCTAGTTTTGGGATCAAGGTAATGGTGGCCTTATAAAATGAGTTTGGTAGTTTTCCTTCCAATTCTATTTTTTGGAACAGTTTCAGGAGAATAGGTATTAATTCTTCTTTAAATGTTTGATAGAATTCCCCTGGGAAGCCATCTGGCCTTGGGCTTTTGTTTGTGGGGAGATTTTTGATGACTGCTTCAATTTCTTTAGTAGTTATAGGTCTGTTCAGGTTTTCTATTTCTTCCTGGTTCAATTTTGGTAGTGGAACATCTATAGGAATGCACCCATTTCTTCCAGGTTATCTAATTTGCTGGCATAAGTTGCTCATAATATATTCTTATAATTGTATGTATTTCTTTGGTGTTGGTTGTGATCTCTCCTCTTTCATTCATGATTTTGTGGTTTGGCTCATTTCTCTTTTCTTTTTGGTAGTCTGGCCAGGGGGTTATCAATCTTGTTAATTCTTTCAAAGAACCAGTTTCTAGTTTCGTTGATCTGTTCTACTGTTCTTTTGGTTTCTATTTCATTGATTTCTTCTCTGATCTTTATTTTTTCTCTTCTCCTGCTGGGTTTAGGCTTTATTTGCTGTATTTTCTCTAGCTCCTTTAGGTGTAGGGTTAGGTTGTGTATTTGAGACCTTTCTTGTTTCTTGAGAAAGGCTTGGATTGCTATATACTTTCCTCTTAGGACTGCCTTTGCTGCATCCCAAAGAATTTGAACAGTTGTGTTTTCATTTTCATTGGTTTCCATGAATTTTTTTAATTCTTCTTTAATTTCCTGGTTGACCATTCATTCTTTAGTAGGATGCTCTTTAGCCTCCATGTATTTGAGTTCTTTCCGACTTTCCTCTTGTGATTGAGTTCTAGTTTCATAACATTGTGGTCTGAAAATATGAAGAAATAATCCCAATCTTTTGGTACCAGTTGAGACCTGATTTGTGACTTAGGATGTGATCTACTCTGGAGAATGTTACATGGGCACTAGAGAAGATTGTGTATTCCGTTGCTTTGGGATGGAATGTTCTGAAAATGTCTGTGAAGTCCTTTTGGTCCAGTGTGTCATTTAAAGTCTTTATTTCATTGTTGATCTTTTGCTTAGATGATCTGTCCATCTCAGTCAGGGGGGTGTTAAAGTCCCCCACTATTATTGTGTTGTTGTAATGTGTTTCTTTGCTTTTGTTATTAATTGCCTTATATAACTGGCTGCTCCCATGTTAGGAGCATAGATATTTACAATTGTTAGATCTTCTTGTTGGACAGACCCTTTAAGTAGGATATAGTGTCCTTCCTCTACTCTTATTACAGTCTTTGTTTTAAAATATAATTTGTCTGATATAAGGATTGCCACCCCAGCTTTCTTTTGATGTCCATTAGCATGGTAAATTGTTTTCTACCCCCTCACTTTCAATCTGTGGGTGCCTTTGGATGTAACATGAGTCTCTTGCATGGGCGCCTGGGTGTCTCAGTCCGTTTAGTGGCTGCCTTCAGCTCAGGTCATGATCCCAGGGTCCTGGGATCGAGCCCCGCATCCGGCTCCCTGCTTGGTGGAAAGCCTGCTTCTCCCTCTCCCTCTGTCTGCCATTCTGCCTACTTGTGTTCTCTTGCTCTCTCTCTCTGTTAAATAAATAAATAAAAATCTTTAAAAAAATAAATAAAATGAGTCTCTTGCAGACAGCATATCGATGGGTTTGTTTTTTAATCCAATCTGATAGGCTGTGTCTTTTGATTGGGGCATTTAGCCCATTTACATTCAGGGTAACTATTGAAAGGTATGAATTTAGTGCCATTGTATTACCTGTAAGGTGACTGTTACTGTATATTGTCTGTGTTCCCTTCTGCTCTATGCTGCTTTCAGGCTCTGTCTTTGCTTAGAGGACCCCTTTCAATATTTCTTGAAGGGTTGATTTCATGTTTGCGAATTCCTTTAGTTTTTGTTTGTCCTGGAAGCTTTTTATCGCTCCTTCAATTTTCAATGACAGCCTAGCTGGATATAGTATTCTTGGCTGCATATTTTTCTCATTTAGTGCTCGGAATATATCATGCCAGTCCTTTCTGGCCTGCCAGGTCTCTGTGGAGAGGTCTGTTGCCAATCTAATGTTTCTACCATTGTAGGTTACATATCCTCTTCTCCTGAGATGGTTTCAGGATTTTCTCTTTGTCTCTGAGACTCGTAAGTTTTACTATTAGATGCTGGGGTGTTGACCTGTTTTTATTGATTTTGAGAGGGGTTCTCTGTGCCTCCTGGATTTTGATGCCTGTTTCCTTCCTCTAATTAGGGAAGTTCTCTGTTATAATTTGCTCCAATATGCCTTCTGCCCCTCTCTCTCTTTCTTCTTCTTCTGGGATCTCAGTTATTCTAATGCTGTTTCTTCTCATGGTATCACTTATCTCTCGAATTCTGCCCTCGTGCTCCAGTAGTTGTTTATCTCTCTTTTTCTCAGCCTCTTTATTTTCCATTATTTGGTCTTCTATATCGCTGATTCTCTCTCTGCCTCATTTATCCTAGCAGTTAGTGCCCCCATTTTCGATTGCACCTCATTAATAGCATTTTTGATTTCGACTTGGTTAGATTTTAGTTCTTTTATTTCTCCAGAAAGGGTTTTTCTAATAACTTCCATGCGTTTTTCAAGCCCAGCTAGTATCTTTAAAATAATGATTCTGAACTCTAGGTCCGACATCTTACTAATGTCCGTATTGAATAGGTCCCTGGCAGATGGGACCACCTCTTGTTGTTTTTGTTGAGGTGATTTTTTTCATCTTTTTATTTTGTCCAGAGGAGAATAGATGAATGGAAGAACAAAATGCTAAGAGGTTAACAACGTCCCCAGAAAATACACTCTAAATAAATCAGAAAAGACCTGAAACCAGGGGAAAAGAAAGGGAAAGAAAGAAAAAAGAAAGAGGAAAAAAAGAAAAAGAAAAAGATAAAAACAAACAAAACAAAACAAAAAGAATATAATCAAATATGATCAGGCTGGTGCATAGATCAGTGCCACACACTAGATTTTGGTTGTATTTTGGTCTGTTCGAAGAAAGTGCCTCTCAAAATTTTAAAGAATGAATAACTTATATATGTACATAAATAACGGTTGATATGATGAAGGGATGGAACTACTGTAATGATGAAAATTATTAAAAATTTTATTAAAGGAATTGATAAGATAAAAATTTGTTTGAAAAAAGAAAGACGAGGATTAAAAAAAAAAGAAAGAAAAGGGGGGAGATAATGTGATCAGGCAGGACACTAGAACAAAGCCACACACCTAGAGATTTAGGGTACACTTTGATCTGTTCAAAGAAACTGTATTTCAAAATTTTAAAGAGAGGACAACATATACATATGCCAAAAATAAGGGTAACTACTCTGAAGGTATATAATATGACTCTAAAAACGAAAAATAAAAAATTTTTTTTAAAAAGGGATTGATAAGATGTTGGTTGAAAAAGGGAAAAAGAAAAATTGTTTAAATGTAAAAAAAATTAACTTTGAAAGACTAAAAATCATGGTAAAACGCAATGAATTCTATGTGCAGTATTCCGCTAGTGCTGGAGTTCTTCTGTTCTCATTGATTGGTAAACTTGCTCTCAGCTGGCAGTTCTTGCTGATCTTCTAGGGGAGGGGCCTGTTGCCATGGTTCCCAAATGTCTTTGCCAGAGTCGGAATTCCCCGGCCCTTGCCGGTCCGGGCTAAGTAACCTGCTTGGGTTTTCTCTTAAAACTTTTGTACCCTGCAAGCTTTCGGTACAGCTTTGAAGGATGAGAGTGAAAATGGCCGCCTCCCAATCTCTTACCAGCGGTAGCCGAGAACTCGGGGCCCTGCTCCTCAGTGTGCCCCCAGAGAAAAGCAGTCAATCACTCCCATCTCCCTGGACTCCGGCTGCATTCTGTGCTCACCCAGCCTGTGACTGAGCATTTCTATCTCTGGCGCATGACCCCGTGTGGAGTCTCCAAACCCAGCAGATCCCTGCGGTGTGATCCTGTGCTGCTCCTCCTGGGGGGAGGAAGGGAAGTCTCTCTGGCTCTGATGCTTGTTGGGTCCCTGCTTGGAGGAGCAGGGGCCCGACTGTGCCGCAGGTCATGGTTAATTCAACCCCAAGCTGAGAGCCCGCACCTCAGCTCCGTCTCTGCAGCCAGCTTAGCTGCTCCGACTCCTGGGAGCTCTGCCACACTCAGGCACCCCCAGTCTTTCTGTGACCCCGAGGGTCCTAAAACCACACTGTCCCACAAGACTTCGACCCTCCACTTAGCCACTGGAGTGACATCCCTCAGTGGAGCCGACTTCTAAAAGTTCTGATTTTGTGCTCCGCTGCTCTATCACTTGCCAGAAGCGGCAGACAGAGGCCCCCTTCCCCACCATTTTTCCTCCCGAATATCACCTCAGATTCACTTCTCTGCACATCCTACCTTCCAGAAAGTGTCGCTTTTCTGTTTAGAGAGTTGTTGCTATTCTTTTCTTCAATCTCTTGTTGAGTTTGTAGGTGATCAGAATGGTTTGATCCCTATCCAGCTGAATTCCTGAGACCAGAGGAAATCCAGGTCTCCTACTCCTCTGTCATCTTGCTCTGCCCTCCAGAAACAAAGACCTTAAATGACACACTGGACCAAAGGGACTTCACAGACATATTCAGAACATTCCATCCCAAAGCAACAGAATACAAATTCTTCTCTAGTGTCCATGGAACATTCTCCAGAATAGATCACATCCTAGGTCACAAATTAGGTCTCAACTGGTACCAAAAGATTGGGATCATTCCCTGCATATTTTCAGACCACAATGCTTTGAAACTAGAACTCAATCACAAGAGGAAAGTCAGAAAGAACTCAAATACATGGAGGCTAAAGAGCATTCTACTAAAGAATGAGTGGATCAACCAGGAAATTAAAGAAGAATTTTAAAAAATTCATGGAATCATATAAAAATGAAAATACAACTGTTCAAAATCATTGGGATACAGCAAGGCAGTCCTAAGAGGAAAGTATATAGTAATAGAAGCCTTTCTCAAGAAACAAGAAAGGTCCCAAATATACAATTTAACCCTACACCTAAAGGAGCTGGAGAAAGAACAGCAAATAAAGCCTAAACGGGACAGGAGAAGAGAAATAATAAAGATCAGAGAGGAAGTAAATCAAACAAAAACCAAAAGAACGTTAGAACAGATCAATGAAACTAGGAGCTGATTCTTTGAAAGAATTAACAAGATTGATAAACCCTTGGCCAGACCTATCAAAAAGAAAAGAGAAATGACCCAAATAAACAAAATCACGAATGAAAAAGGAGAGATCACAACCAACACCAAAGAAATACAATTATAAGAACATATTGTGAACAACTATATTCCAGCATACTAGATAATCTGGAAGAATGGATGCTTTCCTAGAGATGTATCAACTACCAAAACTGAACCAGGAAGAAATAGAAAGCCTGAACAGACCTATACCCACAAAGGAAATTGAAGCAGTCATCAAAAACCTCCCAAAAACAAGAGCCCAGGGCCAGATGGCTTCCCAGGAGAATTCTACCAAACATTTAAAGAAGCATTAAAACCTATTCTTCTGAAACTGTTCCAAAAAATAGAAATGGAAGGAAAACTTCTAAACTCGTTTTATGAGGCCTCCATTACCTTGATCCCCAAACCAGACAAAGACCCGTCAAAAAGGAGAATTACAGATCAATGTCCTTGATGAACATGAATGCAAAAATTCTCAGCAAAATACTAGCCAATAGACCCCAACAGTAAATTAAAAGGATTAAAACCCCACAACCAAGTGGGGTTATCCCTGGGCTGCAAAGTTGGTTCAACATCTGCAAATCAATCAATGTGACACAATACATTAACAAAAGAAAGAACAAGAATCATATGATCCTCTCAATAGATGCAGAAAAAGCATTTGACAAAGTACAGCATCCTTTCTTGATCAAAACTCTTCAGAGTATAGGGATAGAGGGTACATACCTCAATATCATAAATGCCATCGATGAAAAACCTACAGCGAATATCATTCTCAATGGGGAAAAACTGAGAGCTTTCCCCCTAAGGTCAAGAACATGGCAGGGATGTCCACTCTCACCACTGCTATTCAACATAATATTAGAAGTCCTAGCCACAGCAATCAGACAACAAAAAGAAATAAATGGCGTCCAAATTGGCAACGAAGAAGTCAAACTCTCACTCTTTGCAGATGATATGATACTTTATGTGGAAAATCCAAAACACTTCACCCCAAAACTACTAGAACTCATACAGGAATTCAGTAAAGTGACAGGATATAAAATCAATGCACAGAAACCAGTGGCATTCCTATACACCAACAAGAAGACAGAAGAAGAGAAATAAAGGAGTCGATCCCATTTACAACTGTACCAAAAACCATAAGATACCTAGGAAGAAATCTAACCAAAGAGGCAAAGAATCTGTACTCAGAAAACTCTAAAATACTTATGAAAGAATTGAGGAAGACACAAAGAAATGGAAAACCGTTCCATGCTCATGGATTGGAAGAACAAATATTGTGAAGATGTCAATGCTACCTAGAACAATCTACACATTTAATGCAATCCCCATCAAAATACCACCCACTTTTTTCAAAGAAATGTAACAAGTAATCCTAAAATTTGTATGGAATCAGAAAAGATCCCAAATAGCCAGAGGAAAGATGAAAAAGAAAAGCACAGCTGCCAGCATCGCAATTCTGTACTTCAAGCTCTATTACAAAGCTGTCATCATCAAGACAGTATGGTACTGGCACAAAAACAGACACATAGATCAATGGAACAGAATAGAGAGTCCGGAAATGGAACCTCAACTCTATGGTCAACTCATCTTCGACCAAGCAAGAAAGAATGTCCAATGGAAAAAAGACAGTCTCTTCAAGAAATGGTGTTGGGAACATTGGACAGCCACAAGCAGAAGAATGAAACTGGACCATTTCCTTACACCACACACACAAATCATTGAAAGACCTAAAGGTGAGACAAGAGTCCATCAAAATCTTAAAGGAGAACACAAGTAGCAATATCTTTGACCTAGCCACAGCAACTTCTTCCTCAATACATGGCCAAAGGGAAGGGAAGCAAGGGCAAAAATGAACTATGGGACTTCATCAAGATAAAAAGCTTTTGCACAGCAAAAGAAACAGTCCACAAAACCAAAAGACAACCGACAGAATGGGAGAAAATATTTGCAAATGACATATCAATTCTTTATCTGATCTATAAAGAACTTATCAAACTCAATACCCAAAGAACAAATAAGCCAATCAAGAATTGGGCAGAAGACACGAACAGACATTTTTCCTAAGAAGACATCCAAATGTCCAACAGACACATGAAAAGGTGCTAAACATCGCTCGGCATCAGAGAAATCGAAATCAGAACATCAATGAGATATCACCTCACAGCAGTCAGACTGGCTAAAATTAACAAGTCAGGAAATGACAGATGCTGGCAGCGATGCAGAGAAAGGGAAATCCTCCTACACTGTGAGTGGGAATGCAAGCTGGTGCAGCCACTCTGTAAAACAGTATGGAGATTCCTCAAAAAGTTGAAAACAGAGCTACCATATGACCCAGCAATTGCACTACTGGGTATTTAACACAAAGATACAAATGTAGGGATCCAAAGGAGTACATGCACCCCTATGTTTATAGCAGCAATGTCCACAATAGCCAAACTGTGGGAAGAGCCAAGACATCCATCGACAGATGAGTGGATAAAGAAGAGGTGGTATATATATACAATGGAAAATTATGCAGCCATCCAAAGGAATGAAATCTTGCCATCTGCAATGATGTGGATGGAACTGGAGGTTGTTTTGCTGAGAGAAATAAGTCAATCAGAGAAGACATGTATCATATGACCTCACTGATATGAGGAATTCTTAATCTCAGGAAACAAACTGTGGGTTGCTGGAGTGGTGGGGGGTGGGAGGGATGGGGTGGCTGGATGATAGACATTGGGGAGTGTATGTGCTATGGTGAGCGGTGTGAATTGCGCAAGACTGTTTAATCACAGACTTGTACCTCTGAAACAAATAATGCATTGTATGTCAAAAAAAAAAAAAAGAAGAAGATAGCACGAAAGGAAGAATGAGGGGGGAAATCGGAGGGGGACATGGACCATGAAAGACGATGGACTCTGAAAAACAAACTGAGGGTTCTAGAGGGGAGGGGGGTAGGGAGATGGGTTAGCCTGGTGATGGGTATTGAGGAAGGCACGTTCTGCATGGAGCACTGGGTGTTATGAACAAACAATGAATCATGGAACACTGCATCAAAAACTAATGATGTAATATATGGTGATTAACATAACAATAAAAAATTAAAAAATAAATAAATAAAATAAAAAAAACTAATGATGCAATGTATGGTGATTTACATAACATAAAAAAAAGAATGGCTCACATCAACAACACAGGAAACAGCAGGTGTTGGGAAGGATGCAGACAAAGGGGACTCCTCTTGCACTGTTGGTGGGAATGCAAATTGGTGCATCCGTTCTGGAGAACAGCATGGAGGTTCCTCCAAGTGTTAAAAATAGAATTACCCTACGACCCAGCAACTGAACTACTAGGTATTTAATCAAAGGATACAAAAATATAGATTTGAAGGGGAACATTCACCCTATAGTTTATGGCGGCATTATCAACTATAGCCAAAATAGAAAGATACCCATCGACTGGTGAATGGATATACACAGTAGCATATTACTCAGCCATCAAAAAGTATGAAGTCTTGTCATTTGTAATGACATGGTTGGAGCTGGAATGTATTATGCTGAGGGAACTAAGTCTGTCAGAGAAAGATAAGTACCATATGATCTCTCTCATTTGTGGAATTTAAGAAAGAGAACAAATGAACACATGGGAAGGGGAAAAGAAAATAAGGAGAGAGGAAAGCAAATCACAAGACACTCTTAGTGATGGAGAACAAACTGAGGGTTGATGGAGGAAGGTGGTGGGGGGGTGGGCTAGATGGGTGATGGGGACGAAGGAAGGCACTTGTGATGAGCACTGGGTGTTGTATATAAGTGATGAATCCCATAATTATTCTTCAGAAACCAATATTGCACTGTATGTTAACTATCTAAAATTAAAAAACAAACACAAAATCAAATAGATCTAGTGGCAACCGGATGGCTCATTTGATTAAGTGACCGACTTTGATTTCAGTTCAGGTCATGATCTCAGGCTCTTGGGATTGGTCCCCTTTTTGGGCTCCAAGCTGAACACTGAGTCTGCTTGAGTTTTTCTCTCCCTCTCCCTCCGCCGCTCCCCCACTCTCTGTCTCTCTAAAAATTAATTAATTATATCTTTCAATGCAATGCCTATCAAAATACCACTGCCATTTTTCATAGAGCTTGAACAAACAATCCTAAAAATGTATGTCCTAAAAACAATCCTAAAAAACCAGAAAAGACCCCAAATTGCCAGGGGAATGTTGAAAAAGGAAACCAAAGCTGGGGGCATCACAATGCCTGACTTCAAGCTATATTACAAAACTGTTGTTTTCAAGTTATTACAAAACCATATTTTCAAGCATGGTACTGGCACAAAAACAGATACATAGATCAATGGAACAGAGTGGAGAACCCAGAAATGGACCCTCAACTCTATGGTCAACTAATCTTTGAGAAAGCAAGAAAGAACACCCAATAGAAAAAAGACAGTCTCTTCAATAAATGGTGCTGGGAAAACTGGACAACCACATACAGAATAATGAAATTGGACCAATCTCTTACACCATCCACAAAGATAAACTCAAAATGGAGGAAAGACCTCAATGTGAGACAGGAATCCATCAAAATCCTAGAGGAGGGCGCCTGGGTGGCTCAGTTGGTTAAGCGACAGCCTTCAGCTCAGGTCATGATCCTGGAGTCCCGGGATCGAGTCCCACATCGGGCTCCCTGCTCAGCAGGGAGTCTGCTTCTCCCTCTGACCCTCTTCCCTCTCGTGCTCTCTATCTCTCATTCTCTCTCTCTCAAAGAAATAAATAAAATCTTTTAAAAAAAATCCTAGAGGAGAACATAGGCAGTAACTTCTTTGACATCAGCCACAGCAACTTCTTTCAAGATATATCTCCAAAAGCTAGTGAAACAAATTCAAAAATGAACTTTTGGGACTTTGTTGAGATAAAAAGTTTCTGCACAGCAAAGGAAATAGTCAACAAAACAAAGAGGCAACCCACAGAATGGGAGAAGATATTTGCAAATGACATTACAGATAAAGGGCTCGTATCCAAGATCTATAAGGAGCTTATCAAACTCAACACCCAAAAAACAAGTAATCCAGTCAATAAATGGGCAGAAGACATGAACAGACACTTCTTTAAAAAAAAAAAAAAGACATACAAATGGATAGCAGACACATGAAAAAATGCTTAACATCACTAGCCATCAGGAAATACAAATGAAAACCACAATGAGATACCACCTTACAGCATTTAGTATGGTCAAAATTAATAAGGCAGGAAACAACAAATGTTGGTGAGGATGTGGAGAAAGGGGAACCCTCTTACACTGCTTGTGGGAATGCAAGCTGGTGCAGCTACTTTGGAAAAGAGTGTGGAGGTTCCTCAAAACGTTAAAATAGAGCTACCCTATGACCCAGCAATTGCGCTACTAGGTATTTACTCCAAAGATACAGATGTAGTGAAAAGAAGGGTCACCTGCACCCCAATGTTTAAAGCAGCAATGTCCACAATGCCAAACTGTGGAAAGAGCCCAGATGCCCTTCAACAGGTGAATGGATAAAGAAGATGTGGTTCCTATATACAATGGAATACTACTCAGCCATCAGAAAGGATGAATACCCAACTTTTACATCAACATGGATGGGACTGGAGATTATGTTAAGTGAAATAAGCAAGCAGAGAAAGTCAATTATCATACAGTTTCACTCATATATATGGAACATAAGGAATAGCATGGAGGACCACAGGGGAAGGAAGGGAAAAATGAAGGGGTGGGGGGGATTGGAGCGGGAGATGAACCGTGGGAGATTCTGGGCTCTGGGAAACAAACTGAGTTTTACAGAAGGGAGGGTGGGTTGGGGGGATGGGATAACCAGGTGATGGGCATTAAGGAGGGCATGTGTTGTGATGAGCCCTGGGAGTTATATGCAACTAATGAATCATTAAATACTACATCAAAAACTAATGATATACTATATGTTGACTAACTGAACATAATAAAAAATATTTAAAATAAAAGATCTCCATGGCCAATCACTATTCTTGTTGAGCTTGTATAAATAATTAAGTCAAAGTTGTTAAAATTGGACTTATTTACAAATGAATTAGACTTAATTTGGCTATCACTGGAAATAAGGGTGATTTTAGAGAGAAAAAAATATGTTTTAATAACCTACCACTGCAGATGTCAAATTCTAGGTCTGTTTGTCTTTGAATAGTTGCTGACTTGAGGTAATCTTCAGAAATATTGCCACAATAGCTCATGTATAGACATCTTCATGCTTGTATGATTATTTACACGCCTGGAAAATGGGATTGATTCCCCTAGTACTGTATAATTCAACTAGAGCCCTGACCAATTCTCTGTGGTTGGGATGACAAAATTTTTCCCTAAACACCAGAGAATACCTGACTCCTTGAGGTTAACTATGGTCTTTTGAAGATATTGGGTGGTCCCACCATCCCTGTGATTGTATTGGATGATGCACTTGGGGATGCTATTATCTCCTGAAACAAGTCTTCTTCCTATGCCAGTGATTCCTTGCAGTTAGGATATTGTTAAGGCTAGACCTAACAAAGAGGGTTTCTTGATGGTTTTATGCCTCAGCCATATTTATCTGAGAAGTCATTTCTATTGATATAAAATTGCAAGTAGAGGCTTTAGCAGAGCATACAACAGCCCTCCTAGTAGAAGAAGCCTCAAAACAGTCAGACAGTCCCTGGCTGTAATGATTCCATATCAGGTCCTGAGTGTTTTAGAGAACAGAGGCCACCAATGGATGATGGAGGCTGACTTATTAAATACAAGACTATGCTTATACTTGAAATAATACTTAAAATATACCTTATATCTGAAATAATACTTAAAACTTGTCAAACTTTAAACTCAGCTACCCTTGTGCCTGGGTCTGACCATGTTAAAACATGACTTCCATGTTAAAACATGAGTGCTCAGGTATTATTGACTGATGGCAGTAGTTTCATGGTAAAGGGGATAAGAAAGGTTGGGTATGCTATAGTTAGTCTAACTTGGACTGTTGAAACTAAAACGTCCTAGCAAATATGTCTGCCCCAAAGTGGAGATAATAGTGCTCATTCATGCTTTACAATTGGCAAAGGGTCTCTGTGCTGACTCTAAACATGCCATCCCAGTTAGTCCTACATGCCCACAGAGCAAATTGGAAGGAAAGGGGATTATTATCAAGCCATAACTCCCTAATCAAATATGGGCCTGAATTTATTACTCTTGAGACTCTACACCTACTTAAGGAGGTGGCTGTGAGTCACCTCAAAGGACATCAAAAGGATATGACCTTAGAGTTTAAGGAAATTATTTGGCAGACGTTGAAGCAAAGAAGATAGCACAAAATAAACAAATATTAACTCTTTTCTCAGTCTTAACTCTAATAAAGTCCATAAGTCCAGTCACTTCAGACCAAGAATTTCATACAGTCCAGGAACAAGGATATTCAAAAATGCACAGGACTGACTTATTAGTAATGAGGGGAAAATCCCTATAGCCAAAAATAACCAATATAAGGTAAAACAAGGTTTATACTAGAGTACTCATTTGGGTAAAAAGACCACTGAGGTGACAAAAACATTGCTAAGAGAAACTGTCCCTAGATTTGGACTCCCTTCGTCCCTACAAAGTGACAATGGACCATCTTTTATTGCACAAATAACTCATCAAATAGCTTGGGCCTTAAAAATTAAAAATTTATCCTGGCATCTACAATCCTCTGGAAAGGCGGCCCTCCAAAACTGAATAGCCCTTGATATCCTGACTGCAGTTAAAGGAAACCCAGAATTAGATGACTGTCTCCTGACAGGACCCAATGGCTATGTGGCTCTAACTTGTGTCCATAGCTTCTCCCAGGCTGGATAGGCCATTGTACTCTTGAGTTTTGCCTGGATGCATGCACACACTATTAAAACCATTACCAAACCAGCCAACTTTCCAAATATAAAACAAGAGTGGACATGTTCTGTGTTTCATTGCTATGACCATCTACCATCCATCTTTGGGACCAGAGGATGTTGTTTGGCACATGGAAGCTCTTAATAAGTACATAGTCAAAGCCTTAAATGACACTCAAAATAACATTTCTCTACTAAATACCAAAGTTACAAAAATATGTAAAGCAGTTTTACAAACTATAACAGCATTAGATGTTTTAACTGGTGCACAAGGTGGGATGTGTGCAAGCATAAAACCAGTATGCTGTGCATACATTCCAGATTACCACAGAAGTATTTCTGGGTTAAATGAAATGAATATTCAAACTGGAGCTATAGAAGCTATAGAAAGCTATATCTTCTATAGCTTTCCTGTTCTTTCCTTTAATGATTGGTTAAACTGGACAGGAAGAAAATTTTTGTCAACTATCAAGGGACTTTCATTTGGGTTTCTTTTTCTTTTTGTTACACTAATCATGTTTTGCTGTTTTCTCCCATGTCTTTCCACCTGGTGCCAAGACTCCTTCACTGCCATAGATTCAAGCCAACAAGTGATCCTTTCCACTCGGGGAGATCCACACATGTGGTCTCCCCTGGATTCAGCAACCTCTGCTGTAACTCTTATATCTATATAAGTCCCCAACTGACCAATGTTGACCCATAGGTAGGGACACCTCTATGCCCCTATTCAGTAGGAGGAAGTTACAGAAAATGAGATCTTCCACCCTCAGCAAACTTAAAGATGTAAGGATCAGAGTTGTTCAGGAGGGAATGATGTGGGAAACAAGGGCAAATTAAAAATTAAATTTTCTTACTGCCTACAGCCCATTGACAAGTCCTTGAAACAGGTACAGTGACCTTCATCTGGTTGCTTAGCTGCCTTGATGTTGACACTTTGCTAAGGGCAAAGGGTAATTTTAGCCTGACCCTCAGGATTTCACAAGTCTACTTTAACATATAAATTCCTTTGGAAACTTTCTTTATCTCTACTCTTCCAAGATATATTTTGTCAATCATCTCCCAAGCATAGGACCCACCAATATATTTCTGAAGGACCTCACGACTGAGGGTCTACTGGGCAGTAATAAATGACCTTTTCCCAACAATAGCTAGCCCCCTCAAGGTCCTGAAAACCTTGCTTCCAAAATTCCTTAGAGACTTGTGCTATCCCTAACCTCTTCTTGGAGGTTATATAATGGGCCTAAACTTGGAGGTATATAATGGGCCACTCCTCATGACCTCAGTGCAGCTCTTTCTGACCATGGGTTCTGTCCCTGTTCTTTAATAAAATCACCTTTTTGCACCAAAAACATTTCAAGAATTCTTTTTTGGACATTGGCTCTAAACCCCAACCACTTCCTACATCAGTAACAGAAAGAAGGGGAAGAACTGTTGATGTGTAACACTCAAAAAACCTGTAGCTATTTGTCTCCAAACAGTTTTTAGAGAACCCTCAAAGAGGAACAACTTGCCATTCTGAGAAACCACACAGGTAAAGTTGATGCCTGCCTTATTCAAGGACTAGCAACCTGAAATTGTATATTAAGGTATTTTTTTCTTCATTTAAATTTTAGTTATTAACATACAGTACAATATTGGTGTGGGGAGAATTCAGTGATTCATCACTTATATAAAACACCCAGTTCTCATCACAGTGCCCTCTTTAATACTCATCACTGATCTAGCCTACTCCCTCCCCACCTCCCCACCATCAACCCTCAGTTTATTCTCTGTCATTAAGAGTCTCTTGTGGTTTGTTTCCCTCTCCTTTTCTTTTCCACATTGCTATATGTTTACCTGTTTTCTTTCTTAAATTCCACATCTGAGTGCAATCATATGGTATTTCTCTTTCTGTGTCTTATTTCCCTTAGCATAACACACTCTAGCTTCATCCATGTCATTGCACATTGTTAAGATTTCATTTTTTATGGCTGAATAATATTTCATTGTATATGTATATACCACATATTTATCCTTTCATCAGTCAATGGACATTTGGGCTCTTTGCATAGTTTGGCTACTGCTGCTACTGCAGCTATAAACATCGGGGTGCATGTTCTCCTTCAAATCTGTATTTTTGTATCCTTTGGGTAAATATCTCGTAGTGCAATTGCTGAGTTATAGGGTAGCTCTATTTTTAACTTTTGGAGGAACCTCCATACTGTTTTCCACAGTGGCTGCACAAGTTTTTATTCAAATAGTTTAAGAGGGTTCCCCTTTCTCCACATCCTCACCGACACCTATTGTTTCCTGTGTTGTTAATTTGAGCTTTCTGACAGGTGTGAGGCGGTATCTCTTTGTGGTTGTCGGAATTCATAATGCCTGGCTCGATAAGATTTAAAAGCACAGTCCTCCCCAGATGAGACTAGTTAAAAAGTGAAGAAGGAGTGTCTGGAAAATTAGGGCTCCTTTAGAGTTTCTGGCCTGAAAACAGCCGGATCCTTGTTGCAGCTCAATGTACACATCCAGAGAGTAAATGCTTGACTTAGGAGAAACATTTATCTTTGGAGGTCACACACTCCATGTACTCCCTGCCTGCATGCACGTCACAAGCACAGCTTGTTCTATTCACATGATACTCCCTATACCACTGTCCTGATTATTAAAGCTTCACATTCTCTCTTGGTTTTCTTATTCCCTTATTGTATGATAGCATTCACAATAAAAGTGGAGGCAGAGTTTGGCTCAGGAATTTTGTCACCAGAGCATTTGGTCCCCATGCCCTCTCCTTTCTCCTACTAAGGTGTCTGGAGTAATCCTAGTGGGAGGAAACGATAGCAGAGGAGTAGGGGACCCTATTGCAATCTCTCCTTGGAATTGAGCTGCATATCTACCAGACCACTCTGAACCCCCACAAAATCAGCCTGAGATGTAAGAAGATAGATCTGGATGTCTACAAACAGAAAATCACAGGCAGATGGCTTCGAGGTATGAAGCAGGGAGCCATAATTCTGTGGGCACATATCTAAAGACAAACGGAAGAGGGAGGAAGCCGTGGGGATCCTACACCTCCGGTGATCAATAACCTCCAGCGCTGGAGACAGGGCACAGACTCGCAGACCAGTAGCATCAGGGAAAGGACTATAGGGCAGCCCCCCAGACTGAAACCTGGAGCAGCGGGACCGCACCTGTGAACTGGGGGGTGGCTGGCGATTTTAGAAGCACAAAGGGCAGAGATGTGCCCTGACCTGAAGGCGAGGACTGGTAGTGCTGCTGAGAGGTGCACAACCCAGGATACTGCAGTTTATAGCAGCACGGACAGAAAGGCAGATAGTGTGGCCTGGAGAGCTCACTGAAAAACAGACTGCAATCTCTCTGTTCTGAGGCAACGGTTGGAAACGATCTCTTCTGCTCTCGGAAGAGATGCGGAAAACTTCCAGGAAAGCCACCAGAGAACAAAAGCCCCCTAAAAATGGTTTTCACTGAGCCCCCCACCCCACAGGGAGCAGGGCAACTCTGCCCAAACAGGGTTGCCTGAGTAACAATGTGGCAGGACCCTCCCCCAGAAGACAGGCTGGGAGAAAAGAGGCCAGCAACCTGAAGGTCCTAATAAAACAGGTGCATATTGCTTGGGTCCTGGTCAATAATTTGCACTCTGTATATTCCCTCAACAGAATGACTAGGAGGAGGAACCCCCAAGATAGGAAAGAGTCAGAGCCTGACTTCTGCCACAGATTTCCAAATGGATGCAGATATAACCAAGAATGCAGAGATAGAATTCAGGGTAGCAATTGTGAAGACAATAGCTAGAATGGAGAAGTCAATTAATGGCAACATAGAGTCTCTAAGGGCAGAAATGAAAGCTGAATTGGCAGAACATAAAAGTGCTATCAATGAGATCCAATCTAATCTAGATTATCTAACAGCTAGGGTAAACAAGGCAGAAGAACGAATTAGTGATCTAGAAGACCAACTAATAGACGAGAAGAAAATTAGTAGGCCAGGGAAAAACAACTCAAAATCCATGAAAACAGAATCAGTGAAATAAGTGACACCATGACACGTTCCAATGTCAGAATTATTGGGATCCTTGAGGGAATGGAGAGAGAGAGGACTAGAAGATATATTTGAGCAAACTGTAGCTGAGAACTTCCCTCATCTGGGGGAATGAAACAAACATTCATGTCTTAGAGGCAGAGAGGACTCCCCCCAAGATCAAGGAAAACAGGCCAACACCCCGGCATGTAATAGTAAAACTCGCAAATCTTAGAACCAAGGAAACCATCTTAAGGGCAGTTAGGGTGAAGAGATTCCTTACATACAGAGGGAGGAACATCAGAATAACGTCAGATCTATCCACAGAGACCTGGCAAACCAGAAAGGCCTGGCAAGACATACTCAGGGCACTAAATGAGAAGAACATGCAGTAGAGAATACTTTATCCACCAAGGCTGTCATTTAGAATGGATGGAGAGGGGCAGAGCTTCCAAGACCAGCAGACACTGAAAGAATATGTGGCCACAAAGCCCGCCCTGCAAGAAATGTTAAGGGGGTTCTATAAAAGGAGAAAGACCCCAAGAGTGATATACAACAGAAATTTACAGGGATGGTCTATAAAAAAATGACTTCACAGGCAACATGATGACAATTAATTCATATCTTTCAATTATCACTCTCAACCTGAATGGCCTAAATGCTCCCATAAAATGGCACAGGATTGCAGGTTGGATAAAAAGACAGGACCCATCCATATGCTGTCTACAAGAGACTCATTTTGAACCTAAAGACACATCCTGACTGAAAGTGAAGGGATGGAAATCCATCTTCCATGCCAGCCGACCTGAAAAGATTGCTGGGGTAGCAATTCTCATATCAGACAAATTAGATTTTAAACTAAAGACTGTGGTTAGAGACTCAGAAGGAAACTATATCATTCTTAAAGGGTCTATCCAACAAGAAGACATAACAATTTTAAATATCTATATCCCCAACATGGGAGCAGCCATCTACATAAGCCAACTGTTAACCAAAATAAAGAGTCATATTGATAACAATACATTAATTGTAGGAGACCTCAATACTCCACCCTCAGTGACAGACAGACCATCTAAGCAGAGAATCAACAAAGAAACAAGAGCTTTGAATGACACACTGCACCAGACGGACCTCATACATATATGCAGAACATTTCGCCCTAAAACAACAGAATACTCATTCTTCTCGAACACACATAGAACTTTCTCCAGAATAGACCACATACTGGGTCACACATCAGGTCTCAACTGATACAAAATGACTGAGATTATTCCCTGCATATTCTCAGACCATAAGGCTTTAAAACTGGAACTCAATCACAAGAAATAAATTGGAAGAAATTCAAACACTTGGAATCTAAAGACCACTCTGCTCAAGAATGTTTGGGTCAACGAGGAAATCAAAGAACTGAAACAATTCATGGAAACCAATGAAAACGAAAACACATCAGTGTAAAACCTATGGGATACCACAAAGGCAGTCCTAAGGGGGAAATACTTAGCCATCCAAGCCTCACTGAAAAAAATAGAAAAATCCTGAATTCACCAACTAACTCTACACCTTAAAGAACTAGAGAAAAAGCAATAAAGGATGCCTAAGCCATGCATTAGAAGGGAAATAATTAAGATTAGAGCAGAGATCAAAGAATTAGAAGCCAGAAACACAGTAGATCAGATCAACAAAACTAGAGGTGGTTCTTTGAAAGAATTAATAAGATCCATAAACCACTGGCCAGATTTATCCAAAAGAAAAGAGAAAGAACCCAAATTAATAAAATTATGAATGAAAGGGGAGAGATCATGACTAACACCAAGGAAATAGAAACAATTATTAGAAATTATTATCAACAACTATATGCCAATAGACTGAGCAATCTGGATGACATGGATGCCTTCTTTGAAACCTGTAAACTGCCAAGACTGAAACAGGAAGAAATTGATAACCTGAACAGGCCAATAACCAGTAACGAGATTGAAGCAGTGATCAAAAACCTCCCAAAAAACAAGAGTCCAGGGCCTGATGGATTCCCTGGGGGATTCTACCAAACACTGAAAGAAGAAATAATACCTATTCTCCTGAAGCTGTTTCAAAAAAATAGAAACAGAAGGAAAGCTTCCAGACTCATTCTATGAGGCCAGCATTACCTTAATCCCCAAACCAGGCAAAGACCCCATCAAAACGGAGACTATCAGACCGATATCCCTGATGAATATGGATTCCAAAATCCTCAACAAAATCCTAGCTAATAGGATCCAACAATACATTAGAAGGATCATCCACCACAACCAAGTGCGATCTATCCCTGGGATGCAAAGGTGGTTCAACATTTGGAAATCTATCGGTGTGATAGAACACATTAATAAAAGAAAGAACAAGAACGATATGATCCTCTCAATAGATACAGAAAAAGCATTTGACAAAGTACAGCATCCTTTTTTAATCAAAACTCTTCAGAGTGTAGGGATAGAGAGTACATACCTCAATATCATAAAAGCCATCTATGAAAAATCCACGGCAAATATCATTCTCGATGAGGAAAAGCTGAGAGCCCTTCCCTTGAGATTAGGAGCATGTCAAGGATGCCCACTATCATCATTACTGTTCAACATAGTACTAGAAGTCCTAGCAACAGCAAAAAGACAACACAAAGAAATAAAAGGCATCTGAATCAGCAAAGAAGAAGTCAAAATCTCACTCTGCAGATGATATGATACTTTATGTAAAACCCAAAAGACCCCACCCCAAAACTGCTCAGACAGGAACTCAGTAAAGTGGCAGGGTATAAAATCAATGCACAGAAATCAGTGGCATTCCTATACACCAACAACAAGACAGAAGAAAGAGAAATTAAGGTGTCGATCGCATTTACAATTGCACCCAAAACCATAAGATACCTAGGAAGAAATCTAACCAAAGAGGCAAAGAATCTGTATTCAGAAAACTATAAAATACTCATGAAAGAAATTGAGGAAGATACAAAGAAATGGAAAAACGTTCCATGCTCATGGATTGGAAGAACAAATATTGTGAAGATGTCGATGCTATCTAGAGCAATCTACACATTTAATGCAATCCCCATCAAAATACCATCCACTTTTTTCAAAGAAATGGAAGAAATAATCCTAAAATTTGTATGGAACCAGAAAAGACCCCAAATAGCCAGAGGAATGTTGAAAGAAAAGCAAGGCTGGTGGCATCACAATTCCGGACTTCTAGCCCAATTACAAAGCTGTCATCATCAAGGCTGTATGATACTGGCACAAAAACAGACATATAGATCAATGGAACGAATAGAGAGGCCAGAAATGGACCCTCAACTCTATGGTCAACTCATCTTTGACAAAGCAGGAAGGAATGTCCAATGGAAAAAAGTCTCTTCAACAAATGGTGTTGGGAATATTGGACAGCCACATGCAGAAGAATGAAACTGGACCATTTCCTTACACCACACACAAAAATAGACTGAAAATGGTTGAAAGACCTAAATGCGACACAGGAGTCCATCAAAATCCTAAAGGAGAACACAGACAGCAACTTCTTTGACCTAGCGGCAGCAACTTCTTCCCGGAAACATCGCCAAAGGCAAGGGAAGCAAGGGCAAAAATGAACTATTGGGACTTCATCAAGATAAAAAGCTTTTGCACAGCCAAAGAAACAGTCCACAAAAGCAAAAGACAACTGACAGAATGTGAGAAGATATATGCAAATGACATACCAGATAAAGGGCTAGTATCCAAAATCTATAAAGAACTTATCAAACTCAACACCCAAAGAACAAACAATCCAATCAAGAAATGGGCAGAAAACATGAACAGAGATTTTTCCAAAGACATCCAAATGGCCAACAGACATATGAAAAAGTGCTCAACATCACTCGGCTTCAGGGAAATCTAAATAAAAATCTCAATGAGAGACTACCTCACACCAGTCAGAATCGCTAAAATCAAGAAGTCAGGAAACAACAGATGTTGTCAGGGATGCGGAGAAAGGGGAACCCTCCTACACTGTTGGTGGGAATGTAAGCTGGTGCAACCACTCTGGAAAACAATATGGAGGTTCCTCAAAAAGTTGAAAAGAGAGCTGCCATACGACGCAGCAATTGTACTACTGGGTATTTGCCTCAAAGATACAAATGTAGGGATCCGAAGGGGTACATGCAACCTGATGTTTATAGCAGGAGTGTCCTCAATAGCTAAACTATGGAAAGTGCGAAGATGTCCATTGACAGACGAAAGGATCAAGAAGATGTGGTATATATATACAATGGAATATTATGCAGCCATCAAAAGGAATGAGATCTTGCCATTTGCAATGACGTGGATGGAACTGGAGGGTGTTATGCTGAGCGAAATAAGTCAATCAGAGAAAGATATATATCATATGACCTCACTGATATGAGGAATTCTTAATCTCAGGAAACAAACTGAGGGTTGCTGGAGTGGTGGGGCGTGGGAGGGATGGCGTTACTGGGTGATAGACATTGGGTAGGGTATGTGCTATGGTGAGGGCTGTGAATTGTGTAAGACTGTTGAATCACAGACCTGTATCTCTGGAACAAATAATACATTATGTGTTAAAAAGAAGGAGGAGAAGAAGAAGAAGAAGAGGAAGAGGAAGAAGAAGAAGAAGAAGAAGAAGAAGAAGAAGAAGAAGAAGAAGAAGAAGAAGAAGAAGAAGAAGAAGAAGAAGAAGAAGAAGAAAGAAGGAGAAGAAGGAGAAGAAAAGAAGAAGAAGAAGGAGGAGGAGGAGGAGGAGGAGGAGAAAAAGAAGAAGAAGGAGAAAAAGAAAAGAAGAAAGAAGAAGAAAAGAAGATTACAAGAAGGGAAAAATGAAGGGTGGGAAATCGGAGGGGGAGATGAACCATGAGAGACTATGGACTCTGAGAAACAAACTGAGGGTTCTAGAGGGGAGGGTGGTGGAAGGATGGGTTAGCCTCGTGATGGATATTAAAGAGGGCACATTCTTCATGGAGCACTGGGTGTTATACACAAACAGCACTGGGTGTTATACGCAAACAATGAATCGGGGAACATTACATCAAAAACTAATGATGTAATGTATGGTGTTTAATATAACCAAATAAAATTAAAAAAAAATACACATGGGAGAAAACCCACATCTTGTCTCCCTGATTTATCATCCTCTCCTTCACTTCTCCCATTTGGCCCCACTGCTACACTTTCATTCATGTCAGGTACCTCTGGAAGACCTTACATCAGCACCATGCAGGGGAAGAAAATGGGGTTCTGCCCATTTTTTAACATCATATTTGCCTTTTCCCATTTTTCGTGACCTGAGTCATGGGTTGGGTGTTTATGTTTTGAATGTGTTTCCTCTAATTGTGTATAAAAAGACTCATGCAGTGGTGTCTGTAATACCTTTTATGTCTCTGTTGTGTACCAGTTAGGCCTAGCTTTGTTTAAACCACTGGTTGAGTGCTACTTGTGAGAAGTTATTTGTGACAAATGCCAGCATCTCAGTGTTTTTTGAAACAACTGTACTTTTCTAAGCACCGACTGGTAACCAATTAAAGGTTATTTTTTTTTCTGAAGTGTGTAGATTAATTTCCACATATTTGTGAATTTTCAGTTTCCTTCTGTTATTATTCCAAGGTTCATTTCACTGTGATTGGAAAAAATACTTGCTATGAGTTAGTCTTAAATTTAAGACTATTTTTGTGAACTAAAATGTATTTACTCTGGAGAATATGATATTTGTACTTGAAAAGAACGTGTTTTCTGCTGCTGTTGGATTGTATGTCCTGGATATATATGGTCCGCCTGGTGTTTAGCGTTGTTCACGTATGCTGTTTGCTCTTATTGTAGGTATTGATGTTCTATCTGTTGTTGAAAGTTGGGTATTAAAGCCCCCAACTCCGGTTGTATTGCTGTCTATTTCTCCCTTTGGTTTTAACACTATTTACTTATATATATATATATATTTTTTTAAAGGCAAGAGAGCCCATTCTTTTTTTTTTTAAGATTTTATTTATTTATTTGAGAGAGAATGAGAGAGAGCACGAGAGGGAAGAGGGTCAGAGGGAGAAGCAGACTCCCTGCCGAGCAGGGAGCCCGATGTGGGACTCGATCCCGGGACTCCAGGACCATGACCTGAGCCGAAGGCAGTCGCTTAACCGACTGAGCCACCCAGGCGCCCTATTTACTTATATTTTTGTGGGTACTTTCCTATTGGAGATATATATATATATATATATATATATATATATATATATATATATATATATATATACTTCTTGACGAATTGATCGTTGTTGTTTTCTTTTAATTTTATTTTATTATGTCATGTTAGTCACCATATAGTACCTCATTAGTCTTTTATGTAGTAATACACGATTCATTGTTTTCGTATAGCACCCAGTGCTCCATGCAGTACATGCCCTCCTTAATACACATTACCAGGCTAACCCATGCCCCCAACTCCCTCCCCCTCCCCTCTAAAACCCTCAGTTTATTTCTCAGAGTCCATAGTCTCTCATGGTTCATCTCTCCCTCTGATTCACCCCCCTTCATTCTTCCCTTCCTTCTCTTAATGTCCTCCATGCTGTTCCTTATGTTCCACAAATAAGTGAAACCATTGCTAATTGACTTTCTCTGCTTGACTTATTTCACTTAGCATAATCTCCTCCAGTCCCCTCCATGTTGATGTAAAAGTTGGGTATCATCCTTTCTGATGGCTGAGTAATATTTCATTGTTAATATGGACCACATCTTCTTTATCCATTCGTCTGTTAAAGGACATTTTGACCCAGCAATTGCACTACTGGGTATTTACCCTGAGGTCACATTTGTTTTTATCTTTACTACTTTCTTAATAAATGTGTTATGTGTTTGGATACAATTTTCTGGGTTTTATACTGAATTTGTCATTTATGTGCATACAACTTAGAGGTCTTATTTTTATTTCCTTGTTAACCTAAGAGTTACTAATACAGTATTTATAGTGTTATTGTAAACTCTCTGGATTTCTAGAAGGTTAGGAACTAACTTTGTGTTAATTTCTATTTTAACTGCATGAGCCAGTGGAAAAATATTGGATTTTGAGGTTTCCTTTGTGTGACTATTCTCTATGGTTTTGAAAAAAAAAAGTATATTTTATATTTTTATATAAATGTCCACATATATTAAATCAAGCTTGTTAATATTTCTGTTTAATTGCTGCAATGTGTTTTATCTTCACTTAATGTATCATTTCTCTGGAAGATATGTTAGTTCATGTAAGCTGTTGCATGCTGGTGATATTGTACAGCTCCTACAACTCTTTCTCTCTCAAAAGAGTTATTTAGATTTTCTGCCTCCATCCCTGTCCACATTGCTGCTGTAAAATAAGTTGTCATGTCCCAAATATTGTTTGTACCAATAGGCATGTTTTAGTTCTCATCATTATACAACTTTCTATTAATATTGATGTTAATATTAATATTAAACACTAATGGCCACTTGCTGCTTCAGGAATGCAGTCTTCGACGCCAAATAATCCTATCTTTAACCCATCTGGCCTCCTTGGCCACTTAGTAGTCTCTGTGGCTCCTCCTTGGCCTCTGGGAAAACTTTGCCGGATTCCATGAGACTTCGCTCTAAATCCACTTCCTGTTCCATACTCTCTCTATTGGTGATCTTACCCACAAGTATACCTATGCCAACTAAACACTCACTCATAAATTTGTATATTTAGGCTCTCCTATGAATTCATGACCCTGTTACATGTCTTCTCTTAATTGTTCAAATGCACCTCCAACTCTGCATATCCTAAATAGATTCAAGACCTCTTCCTGGAAAGCTTTGAACTTGACTTTGGCATTCCACAAATCCTCTCTGGCTCAATGCACATACTATCATGCTTGTTTTCAGAGGAGATACAGAGGAATACATAGGAAATACTCTTCCTTCTCCCTACCCATCTCACAGCCAAAAAAAGAACGTCCTCTTTCTAAGATGGGATCTCATGTGGTTCTCACCAAAGGGCTCGGTCTTTTTGTAAATTACCTTCCTGAACTTCTAAACTACTTGCTATTCCTCGATCTAAAGAAATTTCTTCCGGGCACCTGGGTGGCTCAGTTGGTTAAGCGACTGCCTTCGGCT
Organism: Zalophus californianus; assembly: GCF_009762305.2. Taxonomy (NCBI): domain Eukaryota; kingdom Metazoa; phylum Chordata; class Mammalia; order Carnivora; family Otariidae; genus Zalophus; species Zalophus californianus. Next base: position 2,226,175 of record NC_045613.1, on the reverse strand, counting down.
CAGGTCATGATCCTGGAGTCTTGGGATCGAGTCCTGCACCAGGCTTCCTGCTCAGCAGGGAGTCTGCTTCTCCCTCTGACCCTCCCCCCTCTCATGCTCTCTCTCCATCTCATTCTCTCTCTCAAATGAATAAAAATCTTAAAAAAAAAAAAAGAAATTTCTTCCTACATGGAAGGGTAGTGCTTTCCTCTCTCTGTTCACCATTTTATTTAGGCAACGAGAATGCACAATTTTTTAATTAAAATTATTCTTTACAAAGTTAAATGTTTGGCAGAGTATGAGATTAGCATCCTTTTTTTTTTTTCTTTTGAAAGACATCCATCATCCAGAGCATTTTCACTGCTGCAAAGACAATATATTCAGCTCCTCTTTTGAAGCAATGTTCCTTTGCCTAATTGGGGTCATTCTTGAGCATCTTTACCTCCTGCTTTTCATCCAAAATCTTGTTTTAGTTTCCTGGAGATGTCTTTGGTATATTTCAGTGGAGCTTATTCTCCACAATAATTAATCAGCAATATTCATGTTATGAAACACAAAAGGAACTTTCATAATAATTGCCAAAGATTGGCTTTGATTTAAGTTAAATGGAGGATATTGATGAAAATCAAGTTGGAAAGAGAGCCTCAGGTTGTGATAATTCTTATTCTCTTGAGAGCTGTGTTTTATAAATGGAGAACTGTATCCATCATTCATAAGAGAAGAATCACTATCGTAACCTTGTGACAAAATGAAAAGATAATTGTCCTGGATTATGCCATTAGTGAGAAATGCCACTGATTTCAATTTATCTTCCCCTCCTTCACACTGTAACCTTCCCTGATGTAGCCACAATAGTTTGCCAACTAGCTATTGGAAGTTATTTGAGAAATCAAAGATTTCTGTAGGAGAAACAAAACACATCCACAGGACAGATAGTTGGATGGGATTCAACATTGGCCTTGGAGATTGTGTAGGCTGAATATGTGAACATGAGTAGACCAAAGATGAGTAGAAACACTTAATCACCACATCTGTGCTCTGAGCACCTGGCCACCCCAAACATGTGCTGAGTTTGCCAGCACAGGCACACTAAAACTGGCAAGGAATGATGTTTACAGCAATTGTTGATCGGTATCTGCTTCTTTGTAATTATTTTCCTTTATTATTGAAGCATAATTAACATACAAGGTTATATTGGTTCAGATGTTTAATACAGTGATTTGGCAATTCTCTACAGTACTTAGTGCTCACCATGATAACTGTAGTCAGTATGTGTTATCATACAATGCTATTACAATATTATTGCCTATATTCCCTATGTCATACTTTTCACCCCTGTGGTTTATTTATCTTATAACTGCAAGTTTATAACTCTTAAGCCCCTTTATCTATTTTGCCCAACCCCCTGTTCACCTCCCCTTTGCAACAACATGGATGGAACTAGAGAGTATTATGCTAAGTGAAATAAGCCAGTCAGAGAAAGATAGATACCCTATGATTTCACTTATGTGTGGAATATAGAAAAAAAACCAAACCAGACTCTTCTGTAGAGAGTCCATTCACCTTTGGGGGAACAACTTTCTTGTTCACTAAAAAGAGCTCTCTTTCTGTCTTTGGGGACTCTGGGATATTGTAATTTTCTTTTCTCTCTCTCTCTTTGGAGATAATACGTCTTTTCTTTCTTACCTAGAGCAGTGAGTGAAATGGCAGGCTTTGGAGCAAGAGGGAAAGGAAATCTTGAGATCCAAAGATATCTCTTCCTTCTCCAGCAATAGGCTACCTCATGGCTTGATCAGGCTTGTCATTGAACTAGAGAGCCAAGGCTTTCCTGATGAATGTGCATAGTTCTGCTTCCTGTCTTTACATGCTTGCCACGACTATTTCATGTCCATAAGTGAGAAAGACTTTATTTTTTTTAAAGATTTTTATCTATTTGACAGAGAGGAGACAGCGAGAAAGGGAACACAAGCAGGGGGAGTGGGAGAGGGAGAAGCAGGCTTCCCGCCGAGCAGGGAGCCCAATGCGGGGCTCGATCCCAGGACGCTGGGATCATGACCTGAGCCGAAGGCAGACGCTTAACGACTGAGCCACCCAGGCGCCCCGAGAAAGACTTTAGATTCTATGACATTCCACTCTTCCTTCCCTACTTGCAGGCATGTGAAGCTTCCCTCATCCCCGTCCCCACCAGGCTGTTGGATTTTGGCCAAACAGTTATCCAGAAGACTTACGGTCCCCCCCCCCTTTTTTAAAGGATTTCTTGGGGTGCTAGTGAAGTTTTTCCAGGCCTATTTATTGCTTTAGTATGATTGATAACAGGTCAAAGGATAGTCATGGTAGTCTCCCTGAGACAAAAATATTAAAAACATGAAAGAAGCACTCATGGGACATAGCTGACTGCTTAGGGAAAAATGGATATGACTTTAGGAAGATGAGAGGATGGCCCCCTTATGACAGGGGTCATAAGACAATAGGTTAAGAGATAGATTTCTGTGATAAAAGATGAAGTGACAGTAGGCCAACAAGTTGAAAACAAATCTCATGGTGAGACTGTGGAATAAGGTGGGAAAATAAATGGCTTTGATTTCAAATCAAGTACTCATCATGCGTAGGCATTCCCCAGTATGTGTAGGTGATAAGGGGAGAGGCTCATTGAGCACTAACTAGATGAAGTGGGGTCTCTATAACCCTTGTTGCTATCTGTGACAAACAGAACTACCATAGGAATTGCTGATCCTGCATCAGAGCTCCCCCACCCTACTTGGTCAATCAGCCAGTTCCTATCCCCACTTTCCCACATTATTCCTTTATTCCCAGAATCTTGTCTTCTAAATAAACACCTCAACCCTAAATCAGTATCACCTGAATTTCTGAGCAATGACAGTGCAGTTGTCCTGGTTGAAAACACCGAGGCATTAAGACTACAAAAACTAACCGGGGCCAGAGAACAGTTTATTTAAATTTGACATCTGTCCTCATGGAAGGCAGCCAGGTACAGAGCAACTCCCACCATCCAAAAATGCCAGATCTTGACTCTGAACTCTCCTGTTCATTCTCCTCCTCTTCATCTTCCTGCATCTCGTCACCAACCTGTAGCATCCTCTGTCCCTCTCCCTGCAATGGTTCTTTGTTCTTGCAGTTTTCATCCTCTTCCTGCTCCATTAGAGCCTGCCTATCATCCATACCTTGGATTGTCTGATTTGGGTATGAAAACATTTGGGAGAAGGAAATTAGAGGGTTAAGACAGGCCTGCACTGCAACTTCTTGATTCAGTTCCACAGAGGGAACCTGCACTGCCTTGTGGGAATGCTTAGTGTTCTTAGAGATTTAAATCCTCCTCAATGGGTCTTTTCGGAACTTCATGTTGTCTTTTTGAAACTTACACAAAAGCCTTTTATATGGCTTCACTTTGGGTGTAGGTCTTTTCCAAAATGCTCTGCACTTGCTACTGTTGGCTCCAAACGGATGAGTCCGTCCATGGCCTAGGGTGCTACCGTACAGAGTCTGCCTTTTGTGCTTGGGCAACTCTGAAGATTGGGAGGTCTTTTTGGCAGTTTCTGGAGCTGGTAGAGGAACTTGCGTCTTCGCTGTTTATCAAGACTCCAGACATGTCTTTGGCATGGTTGCGGGTGTTAATGGCGAGCTTCCCTAGAGCTGCAGTTTTGCTGATCATAAGCCCCCTGATTGGAATTGAGGACCATGTACATCTCCGTGGGTTGGAGCTCTTCGGTTTAGATTGAGTGGTAGTCCTGACTCTTTTCTGGCATGTAGTGTGTAAGCTGGAATTTTGGACTCTTGGACTTCTCACGAGTCTAGAGGGCTGGTGATGACAGTCACAACCATAGACTACAAATTCTGCCATGGAGAAGGTGACACTAACACACTTGGCAAAGTGTCTGGGTGAAATACCCAGGTGGCTCCAATGGTTTGGGGGGGGCTTGTGATCCTTTTGGCTGCTTCATGACTACTCCACCCAAGTGTCTAGATTAGGGGTGGTTGGGGAGAAGTGGTTGCCATGACATCACAGCTTTGTGACTTCACTGAAACAATAGGCAGCAGTCCCTCTGTCACTGACTTTGCCTCCTAGGGCTTTAGGTAGAGACCCCTAATAAGGACAGAAAAAGAGCACTATTAGCCTGATCATGAAGTCAGGTTGTCTTTTGTGTTTATTTTCCACTACCCGTTTCTATACAAAGAGAAAAAAAATGAGGTTCACTATACCATAATACTTCCTAGGTCCACTTTTCTCCTGAAACAGGAAGGAGTTCCAGCCTAGTCAAAGATCTAAATAAACAGTGAGGGCTCTTGGGCAGCATTAGCTATCTGTGAGGATTGTCATCTTAAGTGTAAGAGACTCCTTTATTAAGCTTCTTTTCCCTGTGGGATCTGTATAAGAAAAGGGGAATGAAAGTCACTTTTAAGGGAAAGATACTAGTACATGCATACATTGTGTTGTGTGTGTCCTAATCTCCTAGTCTATAAAACACCAGTCGTAATGGATTAGGGCTCACTCTACCTTGTTTTAACTTAAACACCTTTTTAAAGGCCATGTGTCAAAAACAGTGACATTCGGCATTACAACTAACCCTTAAGTAAGAGCACTTGGCAGCACTATTTGTCACAATTATTTTATTCTAAATTCCCCTGGTAATTTGTATAGCCATGCTTACCAGTTGGTTTTATTCAGAGGAAAATAAACTGCATCTATTGAAAGGATTGCAATGTCCACAATAGCCAAACTGTGGAAGGATCTGAGATGCTCTTCAACAGATGAATGGATAAAGAAGATCTGGTTCATATATACAATAGAATATTACTCAGCCATCAAGATGAATACTCACCATTTGCATCAGCACGAATGGAACTGGAGGGATTATGCTAAGTGAAAAAATCAAGCAGAGAAAGACAATTACCATATGGTTTCACTCATATATGGAACATAAGCAATACCACGGAGGCCACAGGGGAAGGGAGAGAACACTGAATGGGAAGAAATCAGAGAGGGAGACAAGCCATGAGAGACTCTGGACTCTGGGAACAAAGCTGAGGGTTTCAGAAGGGAGGGGGGTGGAAGGATGGGATAGCTAGGTGATGGGTATTGAGGAGGGCACGTGTTATGATGAGCACTGGGTGTTATATGCTACTAATGAATCACTGAACACTACATCAAAAATGTACGATGTACTATATGCTGGCTAACTGAACATAATAAAAAAATAATAAAAATTTAAAAATAAAACCAAGCCCTGTAACAAGTAAAAAAAAAAAAAAAAAAAAAAGGAAAGGATTATATGATTTTTATCTTTCTTCTATTAAAATGGCATATAGTTTGTTTCTTATAGTGTCCTTATCTGAGTATCAGGGCATTGTTAATGATTTTGAGTGTTTCCTCCTCCTCAATTTCTGCAATAGTTAAGAAGAATTAACATTAACTCCTCATTAAATGTCTAGAAGAGTTTACCAGTGAAATGATTTGGTCCTGGCTTTTGTGTGTTGGGGGGTGTTTGATTACTGCTTCAACCTCATTTTTTAAAATTTAATTTTATTATGTTATGTTAGTCACCATCGTTAGTTTTTGATGTGGTATTCCATGATTCATTGTTTTCGTAAAACACCCAGTGCTCCCTGCAGTACGTGCCCTCCTTAATATGCATCACCAGGCTAACCCATCCCCCCACGCCCCTCCCCTCTAGAACCCTCAGTTTGTTTCTCAGAGTCCATAGTCCCTCATGGTTCATCTCTCCCTCTGATT